>NC_056748.1:634884957-635022457 GCF_019279795.1 Protopterus annectens | reverse complement strand
TCAGCTAGTGATTTGTTAGTATTTCTCAGTGGATGATTGCTGGCATAGTTTTGTAGTAGTCCCTGTAAGGCTGTTTTTTTTTAGGGGGGGGGGGTGATAGAGGATTTGGTGGGCTATTGTAAGTTGCTGGAAAGTTAGTAGGTTTGGTAATTCTAGCCAGGATAGATTTTTAAGGGATTGTTAATGATGGGCTCTATATGATGAGTTAGTGGCAAATTTTGCTATTTTGTTATAGCAGATAGTTTGTTTATTTAGCTTTACTTTGTTTAGATTGATTAGTACTGGGAAGGTGTCCTGTACTGTGGAGAGTAGGTCAGTTCGTGCAATTGTGACTTTACTTTCAGAGGTTAGGTAATTTTTGCATCTATAGAGGGTGCCTAGCTTTTTGTGAACCTTTGTGACGGTCTGAGCTACATGTTTGTCAAAGTTCATGTTGTCATCTATGATTACTGCTAGTAGTTTAGTTTGGGCAATGGGTGTGATGGGGGTATTGTTGGAGGAAGACATTTTGAATAATGGAATTGGGTCAGTAGCCTTAGTGCGATGGAATAACACTAGCTGTTTTTTTATGGTTAAGTATTAGTTGTAAGTCAGATAGCCATTTTTCTATTGCTGGGTGATTTGTTGTAATTGTTGCAGTGATTGGGCAGGGCATATTAGGGTAGAATCATTGGCATATGGGACCAGATTGGCATGGAGGGTAGAGTTATGCAGGTTGTTGGTAAATATGGTGAAGAGAAGGGGTCCAAAGATGGATACCTGTGGAACATCTAAGTTTACAGTGAGAAGGGGGATAGGGTGTTTTCCCATTGTATGGCTTCTTTGAACCATGATAGTGTGGAGATGTGAAGTTTGAGTTCTGAGAGTATGGTTAGTAGTTTGCCATGGGAGATCATGTCAAAGGCTTTGGAGAGGTCTAAGAAAATGGAAGAAACAAGATTCCCTTTGTTTCATCGTTGATTTACAGTACTGGAGAAACTGCTGAGACCGGTAGTGGTACTATGATTTGGGCGGAATCCATGTTGTGTTTCAGCCAGGAGATTATTAGTAAGTAGGTAGTTTAGTATTTGGGAGTGAATGCATTTCTCAGGGATTTTTGAAAGGGGAGATAGTATGGCAATTGTACGGTAGTTGGTTAAGTCAATAGAATTGCCGCCTTTGTGTATTGGTATTATGCGAGAGATTTATCATAAGGAAAATATATGTTGTTCAGCTATTGACCTGTTTATTAGTATAGATGCAGGATATGAGATTGCTTTGGCAGAGATCTTGAAAAATTCACCTGGGAGTCTATCAGCCACAAGGGTAGTGGGTGGGCTTTAGTTTTGAAGATATTTATATACTGTACTGGTTAGGACTGGTTGTAGGGAGTAAATATTTTGGTTGACGTTTGGAGTTTGGGGTTTTGTTTGAGTTGTAGGAGAGCTGTTGTTAATCAGATCTTGAATGGAGTTGGTGAAGTATTCATTAAATTGTGTTGTAGTGTTGCTAGAGGAGGTGTCAATATTAGGGGGGGGGGGGTAGTTGTTTTCCCTGCCTGTATTATTTTATTCATGGCTGCCCAAAATTTTGGAGGGTTTGTTTTGTGTTTGGCCTGTACCTCAGAGTAGTGGTTTCACTTTTCAATTTTTATTTGATTTTTAACTTGTTTCTTAGCTCAAGGTAGTTTTGCCTATTTTGGATGGTTTTGTTTTGCTGCTGTCTCCCATGCCTTATCCCTTTGTTTTTGGAGTTGCTGGGTATTTTTGGTAAGCCAGGGTCCATAGCTGGATTTTGTTCTTATTGTTCTAGCTGGGGCAAGCTGGTCATGTACGTTTAGGAAAGTAGCGTTGAAGTAATCCACAACTTTGTCTAGGGGGAGGTTTAAGAGGGGTGACCAATTAGAATGATTTAAAGCAGTTATGAAGTCCTGGGATTTGAAGTTTTTAGTATAGCGTATTTGCAGTAGAGTGGAGGTTTTTGTGGGATTAATGTGCTGCCTTAGGGCGAATGTAGGCTGGTGGTCACTAAGATTGTCAGGTAGTGTCCCAGAGTTGTAGGATTGAGTAGGCTGATTAGTGAGAATCTAGTCTAGGATGTATTTTTTCTTGGAGATTTTATCAATTCTGGTAGGGGGTTGGATTAGTTGAGTAAAGCCATATAGGTTTATGTGAGTGGTGGGGAGGGGAGAGATACATGTGGACGAGTCAATATTAAAGTCTCCTAGTATGAGTGCTTCTTGGGGGAGGGCTTTGGATGACCAGAGTAGTATAGCTTCTAGTATGTCAATGTTGTTTCCAGGGGGAATATATGCTCCAATTATGTTCAGTTGTTTTTGAGCTTTGAGTTTTACTTTGGTGAATAGGGTCTCTGTGATATTAAATATGAGGAGATTTATGCTTATAATGTATATTCTAAGGTTGCTTTTATATAATATGGCAATACCACCATCCCGTTTGGTTATTCTGTCTTTCCTGAGTAGATTATATCCTTGTGGAAGTAGCTCATTGTCATTAATATGTCGCTTAAGCTGGGTTTCTTTGAGAAGGCCTATATCAGGAGAGTATAGGGACAGGGTTTCATGCAGTTCCTCTATTTTGTTGATGATGATTCTTATGTTGATATTAAGTATTTGAAGGTATGTTGTATTCCATTTGGAGTTTACTACCGATGTGGGTTGGAATGGGAGGGTTATGGGCTAGACTGCTGGACCAGGATTTGGGTGAATATTACCACTGATTAGCAGCTGAGATGCAGTATGGAAAATGGCTTTTAATTATTTACTCATGCATACGTGGAATTGTAGGGAGAGGTGGTTTTTGATTCTGTACTGGGGAGGTTGAATGGGGCTAGCTATATGTTAGGAAGTTTGGTGGTTTTTGGTGAGGCAGGTAAGACCACAGATAAGACTGCTAAGTCCTATTTTGGGAGGGTAGGGTTGGTGGGTGATTGGGTTATTAAGTAGGAGATAACTTTAGTATGGTATGAGGTAATGTTTGCAGCAATACAGAGTGCTATGATTATCAATATATGTAATGTTATTGCACTTTGCAATCATTCAATAGTAGCCCTATTGTAGGAAGGTTGGGATATTTGTAGTTATAATGTAGTTTTACCTTAATAAATATATGGTTGTAGAATTGGAGAGCTTTGTTGTACTTGGTTGTAAGTTGTCATTTAGGTTTAGGTGGAAATGTGGTTGATGGGATAGGTAGTTGCCATGGTAATTGTATAGTTTAGGGTTGTAGTGGGTTGTGCTGGTTATTATAATGGAGGAAGTGATGTTGCTAGAGAAGGCTAGGAAGATGTGAATTGATTGGATCGGAGTATGAAGGGCTATGTTTTATTTAGGTATAAATATAATGAAAGAGGGGGTGGGTAGGAATGGGAGTAGGGTTGGGGAGCAGAGAGAGCCTGAGTATAGTGAGGGCAAATGGAATGAGCAAACATGAGTCCCCAGCATGCACAAGAAAAATAAAAGTATCAGCTGTTTCCAATTTGAAGGCAGACAAGTGTATAAGATACACTTTTACCTTCAAGTGCAATAAGTATGTCAGTAGAATAGGGTAGACACTGTATCTTACCTCTAGTCACTATTACCTAAATGGAGTAAATAGTTGATTTTCTAATAGCTATTGAGTAGGAAAGTAGCTTAAACGTAGACTGGGTGATAAGAGTCTGTAAGTCTACTATATGGGGGTGGGCTGCTGGTGTCCCTCGCAGCATGCTCACTAAGTTAAATACAATAAGTTGATGCTGAAGAATATAATATTTGCAATATGCTTTACACATACTTGGGTAGTGAAATGTTAGGTAAGTTGTCTTTATATTTATACAGAACCCATTCACGCAGTCGACTCAGTAACTGCTGTTTCTGGTAAGGTGAGCTGTTGGAAAACAAGGCTAGGGAGGGGTGAACTAGGAAGAAGAAGAAAGAAATTTTAAAGATTAGGAGAAATATGCCACAACTAAACCTTGGAAAAGACAGTAGGTCTTATGTCTAGGTTACACACTGCAATTAGAAAACCACCAGGAAAATATTGCCATAAATGAGCTCCTTAACGTCATAAACTCCACTTTAGAAACAGCGCTCTGTACATTGCTCTAGAGATAGTTTCATGCACAAAGGTTTACAGCTCAATTCACATGAGTTTACCATATGCCTTCTTTTATATGTGCGTAGGTTCATAGAAGATTACTAGGCTAATGTCTTAAGTGCCCTTACAAGCCTAGTCAGTTTTATCCAGAGTTTACCAGTTTTCTATCCCTAGGGGGGAAAGTTAAACAAGAGTCAGCAAGCTGGATTTTGACAATTTTTACAGACTGCCTATTTCCACAAGGGATGGGGGAAACCTCCCAGAAGTGAATTTGTGATTTCCTATCCATTGGCCCAGAGTAAGTTTGAAGATGATCAGTCAAGGGTCATGTTTAACATGAATATGAAGCTTATTTCAGAGGAAGGGCAATCTCTGGGATACATATTTGTCTCTCCAGCATGATCTATTCATGTCAGAGATCAGGTTTAGATCTTTGGAGTGGGTAAACCTCATGGAGTTACTTTTATGAGTATACATTTACATCATGGCTTGGTCAGAGACTGTCTTGTAGGTCAGGCACAGATCACCCCTCATTCATCAGTAGGAAACTGAATACATTGATAGGGCTTTTAATTGGTCAGCATATGACATGTTAGCTATACCATGTATTTATTTTTTTTGGTGAGAAACTTATGAGGACACTCCAACAGTTGCAGGTGCCTGGTGAGGTACATGCCAAAGGGTGCATTGTACTCAATTACTAGGCTAATAAGGCATGAGTACAATGGTACTAATGCATCCTTAGATCTGGATGCCATGCCCTTACTTATAAGCTGAGCCTTATAAAAGGATTTCCTAACCACTGTGGACACATGATGGTCAACGTTATGATTACTATCTCTAAGTATCTCAATCTCTCACCAATGGGCCCACCCTTAGGGGTGCTATCAATGGTGTAATTTTCAGGGGCATTTATTTCCCAAAGGGTATTATTATGTACTTCTTTGCATTTAGTTTGAGGCCATGGCTCTGACACCAGTCATTAAACTGCGTCAGACCTTTCTGTAGGATATCAATACTGTTTGAAATGTCAGTGATTGTCCCCTGCTAGCAGCCATCAGCAAACTTGGTCAGCCAAAGGCCATCTACATTTGCTTTGACATCTGAGAAGTATATCCCAAATAGCAGGGGGTCCAGGGCTGAGCCCTGTGGTACTCCACTGGTGATCATCCTCTAGCTACATGTGAATTTCCTCACTCTAACAACTTGTCCTATCCATGAGCTATTTAGTGATCCATTTGGTCACGTAGAGGTTTATGCCCATTTTTTTTTTAATAACAGAGTGGGCTATTGCATCAAATGCCTTGGCCAGGTCAAGGAAGGTGGTATGCACTCTTACCTTAATCCATGAACTTGGTGACCTTCTCAAAGAAGTTCACAAGACTGAGCAGGCAGCACTTGCACTTGATGAAGTGAAACTGGGTTGGGTCTAGAGTCTGGAGATTTCCTATGTCAATGTTAATCAGGTCCATGATTATCCTTTCCACAGCCTTGCATATGAGGCTAGTCAGACTTATGGGTCGGTAGTTTTCTGGGTCAGTTGATGGCCCTACTTTGTGCAGTGGTATGATTATTTCTGTCCTCCACTCTACTGGGACAAAGCCTGTCTGGAGACTGTGGTTAAACAAAGATCTGAGTGGGTCTGCTAGGTCATGTTTCAAGCTATTTAATAGGCATCATCAGAGCCCACTGTTGTCATGTCTCTAGCTTTAGAGAGGGCAGTAACTGCCTGTTCTTTTGTGATGGCAGGCAAAGGATTGGAAGGGGGTAATTCATGGGAAGAAACTGGAGGTGATGATGGGTGAAATTTGAGCTGATTTTATCAGCCAGCAGATTTGCTATTTCTTTTGGCTAAGTATAGATAGCTCCATCTACAGCCAGCTCAGCATATTGTTGAGTGTTTCCCTTAACATTTCAAACATAAC
This sequence comes from Protopterus annectens, assembly GCF_019279795.1. NCBI lineage: Eukaryota > Metazoa > Chordata > Ceratodontiformes > Protopteridae > Protopterus > Protopterus annectens. Next base: position 635,016,456 of record NC_056748.1, on the reverse strand, counting down.
TAAAAAAATGTTTTGTGGTTATCCTTTTCTTGGGAGACTATTTTAGCCTTGTATTTAGTTTTTGAAGACTTGACTAGTTCACTGACTTGCCTGTTGAGACTAATGAGGAATGTTTTTCTCTGTTGTGCACCTTCCCACTTACATCCAGACAGGAATTTCTTCCTTCTGTTATATGGTCTGTATAGGCCAGGGGTCCACAAGGTTGGCTTGTTGTTCTAGGTAGACATGGGCTTAATTCAGTCCAATACTGCTGTTTCTATGCAGTTGCTTGTGGATGTACAGGGCATTTGAGTATACTTCTGCATAGTCCTCCATGTATTGGGAGGTAGGGGGATCTTTAAAATTACCTTATTCTATCACTCAACAGACGGTAATTTGCCTTGGAAAAAAAATCTTCAGGGTTTTAGATTTCGATGAGGGTTCTACTTTTACATTTAGTTCAAAAAAGAATGATTTATGATCTGACCTTACTTGAGCCCATAATGGGAGTGCAGATCAGCTGTTCCAGGGCTATTGGACTGACAAAGTCTAGGAATCTCTGAGCATGCATGTTAGTGGCTGTGTTTGTTTCCTAGTTTATGAAACGGTAGTTAAAACCACCCATGAGTAGTGTGTTGGGCTTATTTGTAAGTGATTCTAGTAACTTCTGGTATGTGGAGTGGTTTTCATGGTTCATGGTCTGGGACCTGTTGCTAGTGATGACATGGCAGGGGATTTTGCCTGTGGTCAGCAGAACATGGATTAGCTTAAGGAAGTCATCCTGCTTGACCAGTCTAGAGGTGTGTTTGCTTATTTAACAGAGTATCTGCTATTATTTTGTTTACACACTGTCTTATTTGTCCTAATAGATGATGCAATTACAACAAATTGCATGCTTATTTCAGATGCTGGTTTATATATTTTTTTCATCTACAATAATTACTTGTTATGTGTGCATTTATTTGTTTCTGATATCAATATTATATACTGGTCTATACTGGATACATACTTTCATAGCAATTTTTTTGATGTGAAGGAATTTTAATTAGCTGATGCTTAGCAGACTCATATGTGAATGCCTAATCACATGATTTTCTTTTTCTTTTATAAAATACCCTGGTTTATGCATTGAAGCACTGATGAAGCATTAAGAGCCAGACTGCTGTCAGATTTTTCATGGTGGTGAACCTAAACAAAATGACTATATTTATGATAGCGGTGTTGGATTCTGTTTGGTTTTGACTGTGTTTTTAGGTTTCTATGGCCTAGACATGCACATATATACTTCATGATTATAGAGAGGACAGACAGAGAGAAGTTGAACTAACGGCTGAAGACACCTAATGTCGGACTGGCAAAATATTGAAAATGCTAATGGCTGCATGCCTATATGCACGCACCAAGAAATAGCCTCAGACCATGCAAAATTTAAAAACATATTTTTAAAGGGAATAAGCCGACAATACCTCTTGCAATCTACATATACTAACTTTGAGATTGCATAAACGTGGGATAAGGGCATACTCCCTAACCATGGGAATTGTTTAATCTAGAACACCTGTTAACCAGATGTTTAGATGATGATACGTGGTCAACTAAACATCTCACTTAACACACACAACCTTCTGCGGGGAAATATCTATCTATCTATCTATCTATCTATCTATCTATCTATCTATCTATGTATCTATCTACCTATCTATCTATCTATCTATCTATCTATCTATCTATTTAGACAGCTGTAGATGTATATCCCTAGTATATAAGGTTAATTTTGTCTACGTTTATTCAATATTTATGCTTTTCCACTGCCCACCTTTGTGTTGTATGGATATCTTGAGAAGCTTGTGCTGCAGCAGTAATTACAGTGTGTACTATTTTCTGTCTTCCCTGTAGTTATATGATTGTAGAGTTAGTATAAGTAAGGGTGGTGCATAATTTTAAAGTAATATTTGCTGTATTTAATACTTTCCATAAAATATAATTCAATAAAACATGTTTTGACAAAACGTGTATTCAATGCAAATGTTTCAACTGTTTGTAATTGTACTAAAGTGAATTTAACTCTCTCTTTCGCTCTCTCTCTCTCTCTCTATATATATATATATATATATATATATGCGAGTGTGTGTGTGTGTGTGTGTATATGTGTGTGTGTGTGTGTGTGTGTGTGTGTGTGTGTGTGTGCGTGTGTGTGTGTGTATGTCTATATATATATATTGAGAGAGAGAGAGAGAGGGAGAAAGAGAGCGAGAGATAGAGATTTATATATATATATATATATATATATATATATATATATATATATATATATATAGGGTCTATATTAGACATCGAAGTTTCAAACCTTCGAATGTTCTAATATCGATCCTTATTCAGCTAAAGCATTTTCACTGATTCATAGACCCATATATCGCAGCTAGGGAGTCTGAATTTAAAATCTCTTTCTGATAGACTGAAATTGTTGCCTAATACTGACAACTTTCCATATCACCAAAGTGAAAATTTATGGAAAATTAATGCTTATAATATTTTTAGTTAGGAAATGCTTGTACTCTACTGGCAAAATTATTTCCCTTGACTTTTATCGATACCAGAACATAACTCCAGCTACATAGTTTCATATAAGTATTAACTGCTCTGATACCCCTCAAAATTCAAGAAACAGTTTCAACAAACTGATATTACAGTATGCACATTTATGTTATGTGGTAACAAAAATACATTATTTGGAGACTTGTCAACAGAAAACCCATCCCACAGGCAGTGTGGACTTCAATTCCTCTTACTGTAACTGGTCACAAAATTATAACTTCAATCTGTCAGTTTCAGTTTGGATCTGTATTTATGAATCCTATCAGGCAGAGCAGATTACCACAATCTTCAGGAAAAAATGAGTCACTGCTTAATGATTTGGACCCACTAACATTTGTCCTTCGGAGTTTAAGGCTATGATGTTATCATTTTTACCAGCAACTATCTTAGCGCTGTTTGACTGCATTGGTTATTAGACTGTCACTTTCTTAGCACATTAGTCCTTCTTCCCTTTAGCAAGCTTGAATCACTCTAAAGCTTTATCTGTAGCATTAGAGAGTTGCAAGGATTTATACGTAATTGAGCCTGTCCTGACATCTTGCCTTCCTTACCCACATGGTACTCTTTTCAATATCCCTTGTCATTCATTTACCAGGATTTAGTTGTCAGAAATGAAGAAAAATATATCAAAAATATGTGCCCACTTTTGTTGTATTCTAGGTAACATTTTAACAAAGTTACCGCCTAACTTCTTGTACAATGCAACGTTAGATTCATTATCGGTATCTATAATCTGATTATACTTACATTAAAAAGAAAATGCATATATTAAAATTCACTGTATATACATGGTAAATAGTGTGCATTTGTGTGTATGTGTGTGTGCGTGTGTGTGTGTGTGTGTGTGTGTGTGTGTGTGTGTGTGTGTGTGTGTGTGTACAAATGTTAAACAAAAACAGATATTGAGAGAACGAGATGGAGAAAGACAGGAGCATGTCTTACAAATAAGTTGCTTGCATTAGCTGGGCTGTAGCAATAGATATTTATTGACCTCCATCTCCACATTTCTCTTTGAATTAACATTAGGCAACATACAATTCTAGATATGTGTGTGTGTGTGTGTGTGTGTGTGTGTGTGTGTGTGTGTGTGTGTGTGTGTGTGTGTGTGTGTGTGTGTGTAGCATTATTTTTGGCTTCCTAACCGTAAAACAGAATACACAACAAGGCCGTAGAGAAAATAACACCAACAGAAAATGGCACAACATGCGACATAAAATCCTAGTGCTTCTATGAAAGAAAGGCCAAAATGGGCACTGTACGTGTCAGGTGCAGATGAGTGTTTAAGAATATTTAAGACCATAATATGTGTTTTATGCAAGAGAACTAATCAGTTACTATATTGGAAAGGATTTTTGCACTGAAGCAATTCATGTAAAAAACAATATCAAGTAAATTTGGATCTATATCATATTATCAAAAAATAGAAATGTCGAATGGCACAACAGCGAAAGTGCCGAAATGTCAAGGGTCCGTTTTTCAGATCGCAGTACAGTGAAGAATGGGACATTTGCCCTTTCCTCACTGTAGTGCGATCTCGGAGTTGGAATATATATTTAGCGGGGGGGGGGGGTCACAGCCCCCCACAATACCAAATTCAAGTTTCAGCATTTTTGCTGTTGTGAGCATTCGACATTTTGCATCTGCGATGTTATGATGCAAACATGTAAATTTTGCATGAGAAAGGAGTTAAACAGCTTGTAATGAGTGGACTTTTAGCATAACAATAAATTATGTAGAATGACCTGGCATAAAACAATTAACACAGAGACTTCAGCATATTAAAATAGCAGTATAAATAAACAAGATTTTAGTAGTTCTGCAGGAAAGCAAAAATACACCAAAAGACCTTCATTTTTGTATGTCTGTTTACTCAATATATATTGAACATCTGTAATTTCAATATTCAGTAAATTACAATGAAAGTGAAAGGGCAGTTGTAGTGTCATTTAGTGTATCATGTATCAAATCATTTAGACCAGTGCACGGTTTATCAACAACAAAAAAACTTGCACCCATGTCTTCTGAAAAGATCTTAGATAACATGGAGTTGATTAACTCATTTTCAAAACAGAAGTCAGTGGAGATAAAATATGTATAGATGGCAGAATTTCAAAGACTATTAGAGTAGGAATTTATGTATTTTATTTATGTATTTAATGTTTGTTTATCGGGATAGGCCGACTGTTCAGTTGCCTTTTTTCAGTGGAGGCCGGGGGGGAGGGGCAGAGGTTACAATTGATAAAACAAATAAATAGCAAAACAATACAAACATATAAAAAGAAATACCTCATTGAGTTGTTTAGAATAACAGAGTATAAAAACATTAACAAGTTCTTATAACTGCTACAGATTCGGTGAAATATAAGTTAATCAGAAGAAACAGTCACAGCATACGTTGAGATATACGAGAATACATGTTGCTGGTACATTATTTACAAAAGTAATATTTACAAAAAATCCATTAAGTAAGTCTATTAATGGCTATATACAGGGGCAAGGTCTTGTAGAGTGGAAATGTACTTAACCAGGAGACTTCAGCATATTAAAAGGAATATCTAATACGGTAAGAAATAGTCTTGTCAATGCTGAGAATGACAGCTAAAACATGCTGATCCTTGAACTCTTGATTTACAACCTGAAACAGTTGGCTACATACCAAAGAATCTTACCATAAGGATCCAGTGAGCATATCGCTTTCTAGTTGTATACTAGACTGCTTGTCTATCAATAAAAAGGCCACTCAGGAACTGTGAACAAAGGAGTCCATTTCTGATATGTTTATATCTCAGCTAGATACTGTCAAGCAAAAAAAAATGGCATACAAAATATGTATACATGAGTTTAACACTACTGGAAAGACACCTGGAGTGTTACTGAAAATATGACAAGGAATGTCCTATCAGAAGAGATTGTTAGTGATAACAGGCTGTAGTTTATTTGTAAGCAGTTTAAAATCAACACATAGTAATGTGACGCAAAGCACTTATCATCCAGTAACAATCAGGCTAGAAGAACAGATTTGTTAAATTGTTTAGAAAATTAGAAAATCTTATAAACTTTCAAGCCGCAAATAATATTATATATATATATCTATCTATCTATATATATATATATATATATATATATATATATATAATTATTTTTTTTTACTTGCTTAAATATATTTCATATAAGAAAAACAACAAATGCTCCCAGGAAGTGAATGCTTTTCATGCAAAGGAAATATTGAGTAAAAGTTAAAAACAAACAGCAGAAGAGCGAAACAAGGCTGTCTAGATGATACCATATAAAATGCAGCAGGCAAGTTCTCTCAATAAATCAAAAAACTGATGCAAAATCCGTAATGGCAAATCAATTTAATAAGACAACACTGCCAAATGCTTTCACCCAAAAAAGGCTTTATCAAGCCAATTATAACCAGACCTTAGTAAGTCTAAGTATATATACCTCTGAGAATGAACATCACTATGACCTCACTTCCTATTCAACAATTAGCTAAAAGGTATACATCCATTAAACACTGTTCAAATAACAACATTCATAAAAATGTATTATATAACACTGTTTCTCATGTGCAATGTAAAAACATATATCAGAATAAAATAAAAATATAAAAGACCTATATATAGAATATATATGAATACATGAGAAGCCCATACAAGCATCACATAAAATATATTCAAGAGTTCAGGTGCTATGATCTGGTTCTTAAAGTACATTACATCAAAATACTACGTATCAGTACCTAACCTTTAATTTTCTGTTCTTCAACAAGGGTTTAATAGGTGTTTTGTCATTCAGGCCAGGTTTCTGGTCTGCCCTCAACCTAAAAATCAAGTTGAGCTCACATCTCTCTGTATAGTTCCTCACATCCCCTCCTCTAGAACTAGGCGTAATAATCTGCAAAACCTGAAACCTAAAAGTATGTGATATAGAAGTTTCTATCACATGTTTTGACAGAGCATTATTAGTAGTTCTAATACGTATATTATAAATGTGCTCCCTAATCCTTTCTCTGAGCCATCTGTCCGTTTTGCCAAAGTAAAACGCAGTACAGGCTGTGCACCTTGCTAACCTTTATTTCAAAAAAGTAGAGTACAGCTTTGTAATAGTATGGTACCCTTTAGACAGCTTCAACATGCAATTTTATACACAACAAAATGAGGTGTCACACCAGAGAGGTCATGGGATTCAGGAACAATGCCACTGTGACAGCCCTCCCCTGTTTACTATGCAGGCAGAATGAGCCCCACTACTTATTAAAAATCATGCAGCCAGGTAAGGGAATGCAAGTTGAGGCTTATTTAATATCCTGCCTATGGCCACAGTATGGACTGTATAAAGTGTGAGTAGGAGTATAATGCTCCTGAAGAAAGGTATGAGCAGTAGTTGTGCTCATCCATCATGTACAGACCTCAAAGATGCTTGGTGCAATCTTGCTCATGCATTTACACCAAGACAAAGAAGTTATGCGGCAGCTTTACAGGTGCTGATCTATTTTTTTGATGCAATGATGTGTGTGCATTCATATATATCTATATATGTGTGTGTGTATGTGTGTGAGTGAGACAGCTAACTGAATAAGCAAAAAATCGAATGGCAACTGATCGACCACAACTTGTCGATCGTCAGCCGATCAAAAAAAACAAAACAAAACAAAAGAACAAGTCTCATTTTCTGTAGGGGGCAAGCCCAGCTGCACCCCCACAACAACTGCTAATAATATATACTAATTCCAAGGTCCCACCTACAGTAGGGAAAGGGTAAAATCTGAAGTCCCCACTGTATGGCAGTTCAACATAAAACAACCAGCTGATCTTCGATTAAGCTGCCTTTTAACAAACTTGTCACACACACACACATGTATATATATATATATATATATATATATATATATATATATATATATATATATATATATACTGATGGGTCCACTATGTAATCCCAAAATACTGAAATCCCAAATTTCAGTATTTTGAAATTACATAGCCGAAAATACTACCAAAATACGAAATCCTGAAACCCCATAAGCGCGAAATTTAAAATCCAGAACGTACACTACACATACAGTGCACATATACACATACACACAACTTCCCCCCACAATCAAATATATAATCTAACACTACAGATAAGCAGGGGAGCAAGCCTTCCTGAACTCCCCATGTGGGGGGTGCCCCTTTACTTAATTATTCTAACTCTGAGATCGCACAAACAGACACACAAAGGAAACTCACACCCACACATTTTACAGTCCTTCACACATATCACAGTCACAACACACACTGACACACACTAAAGTCCCTAACCAACACACTTGCACATATACTTACCTAAACTTCCACCCATCCATTCACACACCGCACCACCAGAAGCGCTAATTCAACATCTCCAAGCTTCGGGATTTTGAATTTCACACTTCTGTGGGTTTCAGTATTTAGTGTTTTCGGCTATGTAATTTCGAAATACGGAAATTCTGGATTTCAGTATTTCGGGATTACATAGTGGACCCATACTGATACATGCATAAGCTTACCTACAAGCAATTAGATAGAACTCTAACAAATCACCTATTTCATTAGATAAATATTTAAATTTGTGATTCCAAAACATTGCAAAAAATCAAAATCTTTTTTTTTTGCCAGGGAAGTTATATCCCCATCTGCCCTCACATCTGCATAAAGTACATATATTTATATATATATATATATATATATATATATATATATATATATATGTATGTATATAGATATATATATATATATATATATATATATATATATATATATATATATATATATATATATATATATATATATATATATATATATATATCTATGGGTCCCCTTCAGTAGATCGAACCTTTAAAAGTTCGAGCCAAAACTTTTAAAAGTTCGAAAGGACAGAATGGGAAGATTTCCCTTTTCTGGAATGTAATACGATCTCAGAGTTGGTATATTTAAGTAGCGGGGGTAGTGGGGGGGTGCAGGGGGGCTTGTCCCCCTGCTATGCAGATTTAGTTTGTTTGTTTTTTTTTTTTTTGTTTCTGCTTCAGTTTTCAAACTTTTAAATGTTCATTGTTATGGTCTCGGCCATATTGTCTTCGAACATTTAAAAGTTCGATCTACTGAAGTAGATCCAAATATATATATATATATATATATATATATATATATATATATATATATATATATATGTATATGCATACCAACTCCCAAAATTTGTACCAACTGCCGATTCTCAACACAACATACTGTAGTGAAACAACCACAACATTACATTTTCAATCTACAGCCAGTCATCCACCCAAACAGCAGAGACCTCCAAGGCAGAAATGCACTTGACCACCACAACACAACACTAATCATGAGACACATAACTCTCCTAAACAGTGTGTCACTCAACCAAAGCCCCTAAGGTAAAACAGCCTGCCCAACACACTAGTCATAGGTGACTTGACAATGAGGCACACTGATGTTCCACTCACTAGGTTGAATAAGGAGAAAGTAGCAGTCAGCTGCCTGTCAGGTGCCAGAATCCACCACATAACGCACACAACTCAGGTCCCTCAACAACAGGTACAAATATGACTCTATCATTGTACATGTGGGTGTGTATGGCCTGAGATGTACCTCCCTGGACTATATGAAAAGAGACATGGAGGAGCTCTTGGATTATGTAGCCCATGCGGGTAAGACTCTAGTCCTGAGCAGCCTCCTGCCATCACTCAGCATGATACCACAGTACAAGCAGAAAATGACTAATTTCAACAACTGGCTAAATTTCAGGTGTCATTCTAAGGGGATCCAGAATCTGTCCTCCTGGGATGACATGATTGACAGACCTCAATGCTTTACCAGAGATGGCCTACATCTGTCACCCCTGGGCTTCTGGATGCTGGCCAAGGCTCTTGCCACCCCTTATAGTGCCTATTTTAGGTGGTGTTCCAAAGACCAAATTACCACAGTAACAGCTAGAAACAAATGCAATCTGAGGGTTATGCTGCTCAACGCTAGAAGTCTAAATCTCAAAATGCACTCTCTCAAAGCACTCCTTAAAATGGAGAACATAGACCTTTGTGCTGTAACAGAGACCTGGATCAAGGCAGCAGAATGCACCCCTGCACAACCAGGCTATAAGTCATTCCAGACCTTTTGGCCCCAGAACTAGGACTGAAGCTCCAAAGGCGGTGGTGTTTCCATATTCATAAAGGATGTGCACACCTCCAGACTGGTAGCCCAACATAACACATCAGAGATACTTCAGGTGCAGCTAACATTGGGTAAGACAGCGATTTAGGTCGTAGCCTGCTATAGGTCCCCAACCATGTCCCAAGATTCACACTCCACATTCCTAAGTGCCCTGGAGAATATTAGGGTCCAACCTAACACTCTCATACTGGGTGACTTCAACGACCCCTCCATTAACTGGGAAAACTACTCATGTACCAATGCACTTGCCCAGCATTTCCTGGAATTCATTAATTCGAATGCCCTGGACCAGCTCATTCTTACCCCCCACTAGAGGTAGCAACATCCTTGACCTGGTCATTACTAATATGGGCGACCATTGCTCTACACTATTAGTCAACTCCTCCCTGGTTAGATCCGACCACAAACTAATCATCTTGGAAATCGACATCCCTCCCATCCACCCTGCAAAGGTAACCACCATGTAAAACTTCTCCAAAGCTAACTTTTGGGCTCCTAAAAACAGAGGTGGATAACTTCATGATACCCATACAAATGGAGAATAGTTGCATGACCATCGAATCATGCACCAATGCACTGTACGAACACGTACACAAATGCATGAATCTCTCCATACCTGATAAAACCAAAACACTTTCCTCCAAAAAAAGGAAGCCAATCTGGTGGTCCCCTGCCATAAACAAACTCTACAAGAGAAGGAGGAAACTGATGGTTAAGTCCCAAGATGGGAAAGACTCCCTTATCAGCCTCAACAAAAAATTGAGATCCCTCATCAAATCCTCTAAAGCTAGGTATGAAAACAGAATTGCAGCAGATAGTAAAGACAACAACAAGGCCTTCTATAGTTATGTAAAGAATCTCCACGGCAATACCCAGGATTTGCTCTGAGCTACTGCACAATGGTACCTGCTATACAGCCAACAGATATTGCCAATATACTGGCCGACAGATTCAGTGCCAACTTTACCCCTCTCTCAGCCACCAAAGGACCAATCACAGTACCAGTAAATTTCCAGGCACCCAGTATTACTGCTGCACAGGTTAAAACAGCACTGTCCAAGGCCAAGAATACAGCTTCTATGGGACCTGACAGTATCCCTGGCTGGTGTTCTACATGAACTACAGAGTGAACTGGAACTGCACTTGTGTGCCCTGTTCAATTGCAGCCTCACCTCAGGCTTTGTCCCTACTGAATGGTGCACTGCTACAGTCATCCCTCTCCACAAATGAGGAGTGACAACAGACCCTGGGAACTATAGCCCCATTAGCCTTATGAGTCTCATGTGCAAAGCTATGGAATGCATCACCATGGACCTAATAAACAAGGATATAGGGAATCTACAAACTCTGGATCCCACACAGTTTGGTTTTGTGAAGGGTAGATCATGCCTGCTGAAACTGGTCGACTTCTTTGAGTCAGTCACCAGAGCTGTGGATGATGGCAAGGTGGTTCATACAGCCTACTTTGGTCTGGCCAAAGCCTTTGATACCATTCCCCACTCAGGAATCACAGGAAAAACTCACTAAGCTAGGCATCAACCCCTATCAGTTGCAAACTGGCTCACAGATAGAACCCACAGCGTGAAAGTAGCTGACTCCAAGTCAGACTGACAACAAGTTACGAGTGGAGCCCCACAGGGGCTCTGGCTGACAATGTTTGCAGACGATTGCAAGTTGGGAGCTATTATTAACTCCTCAAGTGATGTTGACATCCTACAGAAAGGCCTCACTAAGACCAATGACTGGTGTCAGAACCATGGCCTTAAGCTCAATGTCAAAAAATGTGTTGTCGTCTAGGTCCAGGGAAGTTATTCTTCCACTATATTCGGCATTCATCTGACCTATTGAGTACAATGCCCCCTTTGTTATGTACCTGACAAGGCATATGCAACAACTGGGATGTCCACAGAGGTTCCTCACTAACAAAGTATAGAGCGTATGTAAAATGTCCTATGTAGAATGTCTCAAGGTTCTATCTATGCATTCTGTCTCCTACAGGCTGTTGAGGGGAGATCTATGCCTGGCATACAGTGCATTGTCAGACACCACTCTAATGGATCTCCTGCATATGCACAAAACAAACATCACCAAAATTACTTCTTGTAAATACTTAAACCTTGGTTGTGATATACACAGGACCTGCTAGAGAGAGAGTATGTATGCCAGAGACTACCCTGTCTCTGGAATAGGCCAGGCCCTCCATCCATGTGAAGCAGAGTTCTTCACTAACCCCATTCAAGTGTAACTTTAGCAATTGGACAGGAACAGGAAATTCATACCTGGCTTGTCTCTCAAATCCCTAATGGACACAGGCAGCCTGTAAGTGGATCATCTCCCAGTCCATGCTTGTAAATGTTTCATCTTCCAAGCCCCTGCTTACACTTATTAAGGGTACCAGAACTTGTCAGAGATTTGGGATGCATGGCTAAGCTTAAAAAGGCCCTTGTGGTTGTTAGTCTGGTAAATGCCTTTGATCCTATGGAATTAAAATGAAAGTTGGATGGTTTGAATAGGTAATTTAGTTATACAAACATATAACCCAAACAAGAATGCAAGGGAAAGGTGGTTACACTTTCAGGGATGTGGAGTAGAATAGAGAATGGTGCTTCAGATGCAAAGAAAAAATATTCCAATGTTGCTTGTGGGGTTTGGAATTATGTGCAGCAGCTGTGGACACCACTAGCTGTGATGTTACTTGTGATGGTGTAGAAGATAATGTTGGTAGTGCAAGAGACCTAGTTGGTGGCAGGAGTGCTGGTTTGGACATTGCTGCATGCAAATGTAAAATCACTGAAGAGGGAACAAAAATCTAAAACACCACATACATGAGCCAGAGAGAGACAGAAAAGTACAAATATAGTCACAAAGTGCAGGTACAACATTTGAGCCTGATCACTGTACTTGCGCTACAGATCAATTGTCATGAAATGACTGCCATACTTTAGCAATGAGATACCAATATATAACCAAATGGGAGCTGAACTCACGATCTTTATGACAGGCTGAGCTAAAGCAACAGAAGTCAAACAAAAGCCTTCACGGAAGCATACAGTAGTTGTGTGTCAAACTTGCAGAATGAGATAATGCATTCATTGTTGTTCCTCTTACATGTAGTACTGACTCTGTCCCATACATATGAACAAGATGCTTCCTCTTGGCCAGTGACATAGTGTATTGTGCGTGCCTCTGCCTCAAATAGTTATCACTTGCAGCTGGATCCTCCACAGGTTCCTTCTCAAGCTGTTTGTGCTGCTGACAGTGGGACTTCATCCTTCTGAATGCCACTCCTCTGTTGCAACTTTTTTGCCTAGCAACAAACAGTGCAATACTGTACACATGGCAAATATATTACTGCATGATCTATAGTCATACTGCAGTGCACTGCCAGAGGCATCAAGACAGTTAAAGTGGACCCACACACATTTGACAACAAGTTAGTGTTGCATGCAGTCTCTGCCAAGCTCCGTAGATAATTGTAAATATCAGTAGCCAAGGCCCTTGAGTATATCCATTATCAGCAAGGAGATAGCGCTGTAGAAAATCAGCCCACACAAACAGCTGGTATAAGTTGCATGTGGACCAGATGCAGATGTTGTAGTCAGTGGCTTGGTTGCGTGCTCTCACATTTTATACATCATTAAAGACCAACCTGTAGTTTATATTGTATAGTAGCTTTTGATTAATATACTGTTGGACTTGCTCCCATTGTGTTGCAATGTGGGTGAAGTCAGTTGCTCGTAGCACTTTAGGGAAAGACTATGTCATAAAACGCAGGCTTGCTGCTGTTTCTCTCCTCTGCAATATGTGTGAAGTGCATGTGTTACCCTACAAGCTGTAGCATGGTACTACTACTGGGGAATCCATGACGCAGAAGGCTGACATGAATACATGCGGTCTTCCTTTGGTTTTTGGAAGACCTCTGTAGTCAATATCGTCAAAGATACACCAACTCTGGTGTCCACAAGAATGGGGTTTCAGGCAACCCATGGGAATGTATATGAGCATGCGTGACATATCTCAACCAGTTCCTGAGTGTGCTGCCTCGGTCCAGATAACAGTTGTCCACTATTTCTGTCATGGACAGCATGGTATTTTAGTATTCAATGGATGACTTTGGTAGGATAGAAGTAGTGTATAAGAGAGTTGGCAATAAAAACACAGTAACCAGAGTTTTTCTTGCAGAATCTGTAAGGTATCCATTGATCCTATAAAGGGAACCTATTTTCTGGTATTTATATTTAATGATGTGCATTATTTGCTGGTCATATTTGAGACTGTCATCTATTATACAGTCTAGAAGTTTACTGTGAGTTGTAGTTTCAATGACAGTAATATTTGCTGACTATGATAAAAAGATTGCCTTTGATTTTGACAACTTTGCACATGCAAAATGTTTCTGAATCTCAGTCACGTTTTTCATCATATCTTGAACTTTTCTACATTTCTGGTATTCCTGAATCTCTAAATGCTTATTCCTATCTTTTACTTTCAATGGGCCAAGATTACTTGATAGGAACTGCCATGTTGCATGATTTTGATTCACAATGAAGGCTGACTCTTAGTGATGTTATATTATAATGCGAATGAAAACTGTGTATCCAACAAACTCAGCAAGGAAGTCGGGGAAATTAAGAGCCTCTATGTAAGTGCACTTAAAGTGCACAAAAATCATCCAGTCCAAACCAAGAGGTTGCAAACAAGGCTGTAGCTAAAAAGTTGTTTAATATAAGAACAAGTGTTTCAATAGTATGTCTGAAGAAGTACCCTGGCTGGGTACAAAAGTGCTTGATTGTTCTGTTAAACAACTTCTTTAGCTATAGCCTTGTTTACGACTTCTTTTTTGGACTGGATGAAAACTGTGTACACTGACATAATCATTTTGTGCCCCTCCCTACTTCATTATTCTTGTCATTGGCATACATTGAGAGCACTTTGATTTCCTATCTTTCACTATCAGTATCAATATGTCTTTCTTGTAACTTTTTTTTTTAACTTTGCTTTATGTTAGTTGCCATCTCTGACAGAGCATTTTAAGGAAATTTGAAAGTTAGGCTTGAAAAAGTAGTTGAGTTCATACCGCTTAACCTCTTAGTGCTAGAAATCTGGACAAAGCCTAAAATAATGGGTGACAAAGGCCCACAAATAGGGAAGGATTTTAATTATTGTTCTAATAAACTTAGAAAGTCGTTAGAGTAAGATGATTTCTGTTAACATACATTTTCTAAAGGATATGAAGTCTGAAACTGAAATGTATGTCATTATTTAGTGATTTCATACATTGGCTCGTCTCAGTGATTTGCCAGAAAATCACAAATATTACAAGGAAAAGACGAAAAATATGAGGCAAAAATGTGGACATTCTGCAAAAATCTGGACAGTTGAGAGATATGCTTGAGTTAGTTGCTTTTTTAAACACAAAACCAAGACAAACATTTTTGAAGTGTGAAAACTCTTATACTTGTGATTAACAGACATAACTCAACCTCTCACTGAAATGACAAAACAATTTTTATACATAACTGCTGCCTGTACAATCCATTGCATTGCATGTGGGCTTTCTCTTTAGTAACTTCCATCTCTGTAAAAATCTTAGAATGTAACTACTGTTTATGTATAAATGTAAAGAGAAATGTAACTACTCTGTGTTTAACTGGAACTTAGTGGAATGTAATGCAAGCAAATGGAACTTTTCTCCACAGGCCGCCGCTGAAAATGAGCATTACCCAGTCGGACTTTCCCAGTAAACAAAGAAAATAAATGAAAAATAAATAAATTACTTGGGTTGAGCTTACTGTATTGTATTTATTAATTTTTTGTCAATGCAGATTGAAATAGTGTCTTTAATATAACCATCCCTCCCCTTTACTCACTGACTTGTCTCAGTCAAACACTATTTATATAAAGCAGAAATATGGTAAAAAACAACACAAGAAACTATATGCACTAGACTGCAAAATCGATTATTGACAAAAAAAAATCAGGAGACTAGGTTGTCATTTTTTTTTTCTTGTATGACTCCCAGGATTTATAAAAAGAAATGAATAATCTGTGACAGAAATCGATATGTGGGTGCAGTTTTCTTGTTCATTTGTATCTAAAAATAAACTTTGAAATATTTGCTTTTGTTCAGGCTCTGAAGGTAGCTCCATGATTCATGGTTTATTTTAGTATTAAGCATTATCTGAGGTGTGATACTGTTTATTATTGTCTGGTAAAGGCACACTCTGTAACTAAACTCATTGAACAAACCCAATGACCATTTTTAATGGAGATCAATGTTTAAGATGCCATCTTCCTCTCTTTGCCTACTTCATGCACCATACGATAAGACAAATACATGAAATAAACTGAGAGCTCACAGAAAGCAAAAGTGAAATAATTTGGGGCATAAAATAATTGGAATTAATTATTAAATGAAGCTTTGGTTGTAATGCGACACTCTTGGTTTTGGAATAAAGGGAAGAAAAAGCACTTTCTAGAAAGAAAGATCCTGAGGTTTGTAGGGAGCTGTCTCTAATGGGAGACAGCATAGATTTTATGTGTAATCTCCAAAGATCTGATTCTGAGTACATTGCATTCATGATGTCTAACAAAAGCTTCTGCATCAAGCAAAGAAAATTGGGGCATGTTCTAAGCAGCTTGTTTATGTGACATTGCTATACCTAGTAAATTTGAGACTAACATACATTACTCTCAGCATTACTACTGGCAAAATAGGGCAGAACATGGAATAATCAGTGACATCATTCTCTGCTTTATCACATTTACATTTGTTTTCCATTACCCCCAACACATTTAATATATATATATATATATATATATATATATATATATATATATATATATAAAACAGAGAGAGAGAGAGAGAGAGAAATACATGCACTTGCATGCATATATTTTTCTCTGTATATATATATATATATATATATATATATATATATATATATATATATATATATATATATATATATATATATAGAGAGAGAGAGAGACAGAGAAATACAGATATATATATATATATATATATATATATATATATATATATATATATATATATATAGTTGTATATATATATATGTGTGTGTATATATATATATATCATATCATATCACTTGCAACACTTTATCTGCTCTATCACCCACCTAGTAGAATCTTATGCTTTTTTACCAGTTGCATTAACCACCGCATAAAATTTAGGTGGCATGATATCTGTGAATTCTGGATTATTGTGCTGTGACATCTATTCTTGCTACTCAGTCATGCACTAATAAATTGATACTACATTGATCACCACATTGTAATTTTCCTGCCTGATGCTCAAGTAACTTCATTCATAATGGCTTGGTTTATTGTGCTGTGGTATCCATCCTTTTTAGCTGCTGTTTTTAATACTGCACTGTGCTGCTGCCTAGTTGATCCTTATAATGTGCTGCACTACATTAAGCTGCGCTCATTTGTATTTTATGTAGCTATAATCATCAGCAAAGTAATGTTCAGTGTATCATATTGTATGGTATTGTGCTATATTGTATAGGGTTGCTCTGTTTTGCACTGCCTTGTAACTGTTTTCACTATGCCCTTATAAATATCACAGCTACTGTACTTTGCAATATTATAAATTATGTCACCTAATATTCTCTCTTCCCCACGTGTTGTCAACCTTCTTTCAACAGGCACATTGAAGTAGTGTATAGACTGGTATATTATTACTGACAACCATTTGCTATTACCTCATAATAACTGCATGTATGAGAGGTACAAATACTTATTACGAGTGGAAGCAAACATCTCTAAAGAGCTGAATATCAGTAGGCATGCTAACATTACATTCTCATACTGCAAGACAGTTATAAAGCCTTCTTATGCCATGCTGTTCCAAAAATCACTTCCAAACCAACAAAAGCCTCCTAGTTGCAGCAATTTAAACGTGTACTGTAAACCTCAGCAACACTCACTAACACCCATTCCATAGCACATATAGCTTTTTCTACCACCACAGTAAGAGTATAGGAAATGTTTTGGCTGAGTCCTTCAAAGTACATGGGCAGTGCACTCATCAGATAATGTACCAGCATGGCTCTGTACCTCATCTCATCGATGTACCTCTCACAAGGTGGACAAAACACAGAAGTAAGATTCAGCTTCACTTAGGTATTAGAATCTCCATATCACCAGGGTACTCAAGTCCCTTCACCCCATTTATGGATATGATATGGTCATGCATCATGTGGGATCTGAATGACTTGTAATGCAGCTCACTTAGATGACATGAACAGGGGTTCTGTGAATATGTCTCTACATCTAAAGGAAAGCAAGTATTCAACAGTAATTTGTCATCATTGAGAATGATGCCGTGATATAAACAAAAGACGACTGACTTTAATAACTAGAGTAGTCATTTATGTTGTACTGAAGGGAACCAATATATGTCAGCCTAGATTTCGATGGAAGATAATCCAACGTCTTTCACAGAGGATACTCTGCATCTATCTTATCACAGCTTTTGTGTACTGCCTATAACATTTTGTACACTCATAGTTACCTTTTTTAGGAAATATCAGCCTGCTCAGGCTACCACGTTTTTAACTACAAATTCAAATCTCACAAAAGCAAGTGAAATGTTGCTCAGTATTAGGAGTCTAAATAAGAAAATGTCCTCCTTTGCTATCTTAATATCACTGAAAACTGATTATAGTACAATGATAATATTGTCTATTTACTTGGCTTTAGGGTGTTCCACTAATTTAGGCCAGCAGGTATAGTCAGAAGTAACTCTTGTGATGGTGTGTCTGTCTTTAACTGAAACACCATCATGTAGAGATTAAGTGGCCAGGAAGCATGACATTGACTTCTGTCATGTCCTAATGTCAGCAAACAAGAAATTTCACCACAGTTTGTCCAACTAAATAACTCTTTACATAGCAGTCACAAAAAATAAAACATTTCTCAATAAACTAAAATCCCTTACCATTACTCCAAACATGATCTGTCTAGGGACTTTTATCTTTCTATAAACTAGCACACCTATATCTGTTCATTTGCACAGCTGCCTCTCATGCAGATCTGCCCAGGATCTGCTTAGTCTATCTGCCATAATGTTCTGCTTTGACAGGATGTAGGATTCCTGAAGAGACAGATAATACTGTAAAGCCACTCCCAGGTCATCAATGTCAACTTGGTTAGAGGGTATGACATTGTACCCTCTTATTTGTTGCGGGATTAATCACTTTGGTAATGTTCGTAGCCACCAGAAGAAAAAATGTAGTCCATAAGTGGTGAAGGACTTTCAAGGCATAAATAACTGTCAATATGTCCTTGATATGTGCCTCCATTTGTCCTTGGGTCCCTAAGTAGCTTTCCATGTACCCCTATTGATACAGCTTATCAAGTGAAATCTGGACAGACTAAACTGGCACTGGAGGGGAGAAAAGAAGTTCTTGACTGATACTCAACTGTGCTCTCCATCATTGTAACTCTTGTATGATGAAGGGCAGCACCAGTAACTGGGACTCCAGGCAATGAAGGTGCTGGGTCCAACAATTTCAGATATATAACTGAATTTTTTTCATATGAAGATGGGCTAGTGGTATCATAAAAATCATGGAAGCCATCAGTCCAATAATGTTTGGAATTCTGTTGCCGAAGCAACAATCCTCTTGGAGAATTCCAGAAGCAACATCCAGTAAGACATGATCTTGCCTTCTGGAAGAAAGGCCACTCTCTTTTGGGAGTTGATTAAGCACCCTAGAAAGATTAGTCTTTGTGAAGATGTCAGTCATGACTTCAGGAGGTTCAACTTGAACCCTAGCTGTGAGGATAAGGCTGAGACCTTCTCTAATGAATCCAAACACCTAGATGCAGGCTGCACAGATCAGCAAGTCATCCAAGAAGGAAAACTGTGGATGCTCAGAGTCTGGTTGTGGGCTACTATCAGAGCAAGGCATTTGGTAAACACTTGAAGTGTAGCAGTTAGCCAAAGGGCAATACAGAAAACTGACAGTGCAACCAGACACAACAAATCTCAGAAATCTCCTAAAGTGAGTAACAATGGGGATATGATGGCATACATCCTTCAAGTTCAGTGTCAATATAAAGTAGAGGTCCAGAAAAAGGGGAACTGCCAGCAGGGTGAGCAACTTGAACTTGGGGACCTGGACAAACATATACAGAAAAGGAAGGTCCAACACTGGTCTCCATGGCAACTCTTATTTAGGGACTGGGAATATTTTGAGTAGAAACTTCTCAATCTTTCTGAAAGAGGGAACAGTTCTATGACCCCTATGCCCAGCATTGCCAGAAAACAGGAGGAATAACAAAGTCTAGTCTGGTGGATGAGGGAGAACCCCTTTGCAGATGACTGCAAACTAGGAGCCATAATTGAAACTCCTAACAATGTGGACATCCTACAACAGGGCCTCACTGTAACAGATGCCTGGTGTCAAAGCCATGGCCTCAAGCTTAATGCCAAAAAGTGCATTGTCACCCCCTTTGGTGAAAGCTCTGTACCCATGAGCTACCACATAGGTGGTAGTCTACTTAACACCGAAAGTGTGATAAGAGACCTTGGGACACAGGTGGACAGTAGTCTCTCCTTTGATAATCACATTGCCACAGTAGTCAGAAAATCCTTCTTCATGGCAAACCTCATCACAAAAGGATTCTCATCCAGGAAAAAAAGAGGTCATTGTTCGCCTCTACTCATCACTCATTAGACCCATTATAGAGTACAACACCCCTTTTGGTATGTACCTCACAAGACATTTTCAACAACTGGAAAGGCCGCAGAAATACCTGACAAAGAGGATTACCAGCCTTAAACAGATGCCATACGCAGACCGTCTCCAAAAAATCCAGCTTTACTCCGTTGCATGTCGCCTACTCAGAGGCGATCTCTACCTAACATACAAAGCTATGTCAAACCCAGAGCTGTTGGACATGCTCTACTTAAATAAATCCCAATCCCTCTGAGCTACATGCTCTAGGGACATAAACCTTGTCACCACAATAAACAGGACATGCTGGAGGGATATATTCCTGTACCAGAGACTTCCTATACTCTGGAACAAACTACCTATATATATCAAACAAAGCTCCTCATTAGCACTCTTCAAGAAAAGTCTTGATGATTGGATGGGAAAAAGGAAATTCACCCTGGGGATCACCTCTGGGGATCTGCTCGGCAGGGGCACAGGAAAATAATTTTCTTGGGTGGCGAAAGCCAGGGTACCTTTTTGGCTAGACTTATATAGGCCCTACAGCCAGTAGCCTAGTACCTACCTATGAACCTATGAAAGGAGTTGGATGTTCTTTCCACTGCCATCTGTAACCCTTGTCAACAATGCTGAGCACCCATTAGTTAGAACCCACTGATGGCCAGGCCACCTTGATTTGAGCTAACTTTAGAGATGTGACACTCATAGTCAGCCTTAGGCAAAGACCAACTAGCAGAAGCCTAGGGTGCTATTTGAGCAGAGGCACTTTTCCAGTATTTATTTGTTTACTTTTTTGTATTAAACAAATTTTTCTTTAAAATTTGTTGAATGAATACAGGAAAAAAAATGAAGGGTAAGACAAACTATGAGAAAAAGGAAGAAAAAAGTAATCTGGATGGTGTAGGAAGACCAGGATGGAAGCACCAGGTGGTGTGGAGGGGGTGCTGTGGAGCCCTTTTGCCTAGGACACCAGTTGACCAAAGGCCATCCCTGCTGGCATTTGAAGGGATACTTGAGAAAGACAGGTTCCACAACATTGCAGTGTCATCAGTTGAAAAGGGGATTGCCCTTTTTGGGAAGGGATCTCCTTTTGTTTGGCTCAATAAGGTTTTTGAGCTGCCATTTTCTTTTATAACCTTGATTTTGTTTGGCTGGGACTTCTGTTTGGAAGGCCATTGAAAATTACCTGCTTAAAAGAGGCAGATTTGGGAATGTGAAGCACTTTAGACATCCCTTGCATGAGTTTAACTCTGTCATCCCAGCGTTCAAGGATCTGATTAGTGGATTTATCAAACACAAAGTCAGACTCAAGTGTAACATTCAGAATGTCAATTTTTAACTCCTCATAAAAGTTGTGACTGTGCAAACAAAAATATACCACCTGATTACCTGATGACACACCATTTCTGGCAATAGTATCAGACCCTTCCAAGGTACATTTTAAAGCATGTTTTCATATCCAAGAAACATTCACAACATTATCTTAGACATAGACCTTTTTCTCAATTGGTAGCAATACATCAAACTCATCTAAGCTGTACATACATCTCAGCAGAAAGTTCTACATAAAATACTGGTAGTTAAATGCAAACTTTACCTTCTCATACAGTTTAAATCAACCCTTCAGTTGTTTTTTTTTTTTCCTGCAGCACAGTTTCACTATTGTGTAGTTACCAGACAGCTGCTCGTAATTTATAAAGCTTTCATTTCCGTACCTTGGAATCAAAGGCAGGCAAAGTCCACCCACTTTTTTTTTAAGTGTAGTTTTTCACATACCTTGCAGAGGAGTTTGTATGATATACCACAGACATAGATAAGTCTGTAGTTTACTCTGTCAAGTACTGGTGACAATCTTACATGGGTAATTAGTCCTGCTGATGTCAAGAGCTCAGCAGGTGCTGTAAAATGAGAGAGAGTAAAATCTGTTTTCCACTGACTTTGTTGCAAAAAGGAAGAAAACTTACATTAATTCACATTTGCTTCCATGTAGTCATGCCTTTATATCAAAACAAAACAATTAGATCAGTCAATAGTATAAATTCAGTTATCACCTCTTCTACACATTTACATACGGAGCATCACAGTACAGAAATGCTAAGCTTTAAAATGAAAATGTTCATTGTTTATACTGCTTTATATATTAATGAGACTTAAATGTAGTATTAAAGATGTCTGTGACATTTAGAAAAAAAGTCAGAAAATAGTTTTTCTTTTAATTTTTGTAAACTATCAGCACATTTACCATTTTCATACTCCCTCCCTCCCCCCACAATAGCTATAGGCAGAACTGTCCAAATCAGGACTGCTCTGCTGGAAGTGAGACAAGCAGCAACCCTGTCAACTAGGTACAGTGATACTGCTTATAAGAAAATATAGGTTCATAAGTTCATAGGTAGGTACTAGGCTATCTGCCCGATGTCATTTATTTATAGATTTATAGATTTATAGATTAGTACTAGGCTAACTGCCCTTGTAGGCCATTTTAAACCTAGCCAATTACCCCATGTGAGAATCAAACCCTGCACCTTGTGTGTGTAAACAAAACACCATACTATTTATAAGCCTAGCCAGAATGTGTTGTTCCTATGCCTCTGTCCAACAGAGCCATTGAAGTGATCCCTAGGGTAAACTTTCTGTTTCCCATCCACTCGACAAGGTTTCTCTTGAAGAGTGTTACGGAGGAGCTCTGCCTAATGTAGATTGGAATCTTGTTCCAAAGCATGGGAAGTCTCTGGGACAGGAATCTATCCCTCCAGCACATCCTATTTATTGCTATGGTGAGGTTTAGATCCCTAGATCATGTGGCTCGAGGGGATAAGATTTTCTTTAGGTGGAGCATGTCCATCAATTCTGGGTTGTACATGGCCTTGTATGTCAGGCAGAGATCACCTCTGAGCTGGCGGTATGCAACCGAGTACAGTTGGAGTTTCTTCAGTCGAGCTGCATAAGGCATCTGAGGCCATTGATCCTCTTGGTGAGGTACTTCTCTGGTCTTTCCAGCTGTTGCAGGTGTCTTGTAAGGTACATCCCAAATGGGTTGTTGTACTCTATGATGGGTCTGATGAGTAATGAGCAGAGAGGCACAATGACCTCTTTTGATCTGGATGCAAATCCTTTTGTGATTAGGTGGGCCACATAGAAGGATTTTCTAACCACTTTGGCAATGTGATTATCAAAGGAGAGATTACCATCTACTTGGGTCCCCAGATCCCTTATTATGTTTTCCGTATTTAGGGGACTACCACCTATGTGGTAGTTTGTAGGTACTTTGTTATTTCCAGAGGGAATAGCTATGCACCTTTTGGCATTTAGCTTGAGGCTATGATTTTGACACCAGGTATCTGTCTCAGTGAGACCCTTTTGGAGGATGTCTGTGTCAGCCAGTGAGTCAATTATAGCTCCTAGTTTGCAGTCATCTGTGAACTTGGTCAGCCATTCTCCTCCTGTGCTTGTCTGTACCTCTGAGAAGTATATGCCGAACAGGAGGGGTCCTAGGACTGAGCCCTGGGGAACGCCACTTGTAACCGGTTTAGAGTCAGACCTAGCTCCCGCAACTCTCACCATGTGGGTTCTGTCTGTGAGCCAATTGGCAACCAATCTTGTGACATAGGGGTTTATGTTCAAGCTGGTGAGCTATTCTATAATTCCAGAATGGGGAATGGTGTTGAAGGTCTTTGCGAGGTCTAGGTAGGCTGTGTGTACCACCTTTCCCTCGTCTATAGCCTTGGTAACTGTCTCAAAGAAGTCCATCAGGTTGAGGAAGCATGATATGCCCTTAACAAAGCCAAACTGGGTAGGGTCCAGTGTTAGGAGGTTCCCAATGTCTCTGTTAATGAGTTCCATTATGATGAGCTCCATAGTCTTGCAGACCAAGCTAGTCAGGCTTATAGGGTGATAGCTCCCAGGGTCTGTTGTGGCTTGACCTTTGTGGAGCAGAATAACCATTGCTATGCACTACTCTATGGGTATGTAGCCTGTGGAGTGGCTGAGTTTGAACAGTGTGTTTAGGTGAGGGGTTAGTTCGTCTTTGAGCTTGTGTAGGACACAGCCTAGGACACTGTCTGTTCCCATTGATGCTGTGTTTTTGGCTTTGGAGAGGGCTATTTTAACCTGAGTGTCTGTGATTTCTGGGGCTCTATATTCTTCTGGTATGATTATGGGCCCTTTTGGGGGTGAGAGGGGGGTGAAGTTTGCACTGAACCTGTCTGCCAGGATGTTGGCAATATCGGTTGGTTCAGTGTATTTTATGCCATTCTGCACTAACTCCGAACAGATATGAGCATTGCCACATAGATTCTTGACATAGCTAAAGAATTCCTTGTGGTTATCTTTGGAGTCCTTGGCAAGTGTTTTTTCAAAGCTCGCCTTGGACGATTTTATGAGGGATCGTAGTTTCTTGCTGATACTGATCAGGGATGTCTTCCCTTCTTTGGATTTTACTCTTTTTTGTACTAGTTTCCTCCTTCTGTTGCATAGTTTGTTTATGTCAGGGGTCCACCAGACTGGTTTCCTTTTCTTAGAGGAGTGAGTCTTGGTATTGCTTGGGATAGCACGATCCATGCATTCTTGTAGGTGCCCGTAGAATGCATTAGTAAAGGATTTTGCAGCTTGGACAGCGTTATCCTTTAGCATGGGGGCTTTGAAACGTTCCACCTCGGTCTTAAGTAAAGTGAAGTTTGCTTTTGAAAAGTTTTTCACGGTGATTTCCTTGTCCAGGGGTGGGGGCAGAATGTGAATATCCAAAGTGATGTGTTTATGGTCAGATCTAACCAGCAAGGGGTTGACCTCCGGTGTGGAAGACCGGTTGCCCATGTTGGTGATGACCAGGTCCAATATGTTGTCACCTCTGGTGGGAGTGTTGACTAGTTGTTCCAGGGGGTTTGAGTTTATAAATTCTAAGAAATGTTGGGCAGGGGAGTTAGTACTTGAGTAGATATCCCAGTTAATGTTTGGGTAGTTGAAATCACCCAATATTAGGGTGTTTGGTAGGACCTTTATGTTACAACGT
The DNA here is from genome assembly GCF_019279795.1 of Protopterus annectens. Classification (NCBI taxonomy): domain Eukaryota; kingdom Metazoa; phylum Chordata; order Ceratodontiformes; family Protopteridae; genus Protopterus; species Protopterus annectens. The sequence continues at coordinate 634,990,951 of NC_056748.1, read as the reverse complement.
ATTTCCAGAAATGCAGAATGGGGGTCCTGAGACATGGTGGATGATCTGTAGCAAGCTACAATTTGAATTGCAGTTTTTCCCGTTGTCAGTTGCATGTGGATAATCTCTGAAGCATCGCACTGTGCCACTAACCTGGAGGAGTGGCTATCCTTGTTGAATATGGATACTCCCTTTTGTATTTTGGTCTGGGTTCTTTGACAAAAATGTATGGTATGTGTTGTAGCCTGGTAGTGCTGGGGTGCTCTCTGGAGCCTTAAACCAGGTTTCTGTTACTGCACATATATCGATTTTCTCCATATTGAGGAGTGTCTTGAGTGCGTGCATTTTGAGGTTTAGACTTCTGGCATTGAGTAGTATTACCGTCAGATTTTTGTTACTTGTGCTATTTACAGTGGTGGGTTTGTCTTTTGAGCCTTGCCTAAAAAAGTCACTATGGGGGTGGCAAGAGCCTTGGCCAGTATTCAAAAGCCTAAGGGTGACAGGTGCAAGCCATCTCTAGAGAAGCAGCATGGCTTGTCGAGCATGTCATCCCAGGCAGACAGACACTGGATCCCCTTTGAATGACACCAGAAACTTAGTCAATTGTTGACATTGATAATTTTTTCTTTATACCGTGGTATCATTCTTAGTGATGGCAGGATGCTACTCAGGGTCAGGGTCATACCGGCCTGGGCTGTGTGATCAGAGAGCTCTTCCATTTCTCTTTTCATGTAGTCAAGGGAGGTACGGCGCAGGTCATTCACACCAACATGGACAATGACAGAGTCATATTTGTACTTGTTCTGGAGTGACCAGAGTGCTTGTATTATGTGGCAGATCCTAGCAGCTGACAGGCAGCCAACAGTAACCTTCTCCTTGTTCAGCCTAGTGAGTGGGACGTCAGTGTGCCTGACTATAGAGTCACCTATTACTAGTATGTTGGTATATATACATATATATATATATATATATATATATATATATATATATATATATATATATATATGGCAAAAACACAGTACCCTGTACGGAAGAAGCTCAATCACTTGCGATAGTAAACCAATACAGCTGTTGACAAGTATAATGAAATAGAATATATTGTATAATCCAATAATTCCACTATACTCCTCAAGGAATCAAGCGTTATCACAGTATATATAAAATAAACGTTTTTAATGAAAAAATGATGGCTTTGTGATGACCACCATCCATTCATCAGATACATATAAAATAGCAAACAACAATTTTATTAATTGCAGCTTTATTCTTAAACATATTATCTAGATACATGTTATGCTATCTGTATAGCCTAGTGGTTTTATAACTTTAACATTTTAATATATTGTCTGATGTTTTATGGTATTTCTGTGTGATTGGTGTAATCTACTTAAATTGTTGTTTGCTATTTTATATGTATCTGATGAAGCGATGGTGGTCATTTTATGCTTGGCGTATACGTTTGATTCCTTGAGGAGCATAGTGGAATTATTGGATTGCACAATATATTTTATTTGAGAGCAATCACATTTGGAAGCAGTTATTTGTTGCAAGAATTTGATTTCGCATATGTCCGTTGGGTGAGAGACGTTGATTTCTTGGACTGCTTATTTTACTACACTTGTCAACAGCTGCATTGGTTTACTATCGCAAGTGATTGAGCTTCTGCAGTTAAGTCACTTTTTCATTTATTTATTTATTTTACATTTGTTGACCCGGAGTGTCCGACAGAGATAAAACCCTTTTTCATCGGACACCCAGGGAGAATAGCTCCAAATAATACAAACAAGTTTACAATACCAAGGTAATTTAAGAACAAATGCAGTAATACATAATGCTTAAAAGTCAAAAGGAGATAACAGCTGTACTGTGATATAAATAAAATATATAAATGCACAGGAAGTTACATAAAATGCATGGGTAGTTTGTTATTTAGACTAGATGCTATGTAATACAAATTCATGTAAAAAATCTATTTAATGCATCTATATTGTACAGTGTAACCACCAAAACTGTGGGTCTATATTAGAACACCGAACGTTCAAAATTTCGAGTGTTTTAATATCGACCCATTTATATATATCGAAGAAACAGAAAACCAAATGTTTTCCTAGGGAAAGAATTTGGTTGTCCATTTCTATTGCTTCGGTATTTTCAGAGCTGTGGTGGAAAGTTATGGGTCGGGTTCAGGTAAGTGTATGATTGTGTGGATGTGAGGGTTAGGGCGGGTTAGGTGAGTTAGGATTAGAGCGCAGGTGAGGTGACTGTGCAATAGTGATGGACCTTAGGGTTAGGGTTTGGGTTAAGGTAAGTGGATAGTTAGTGGTGTATATATTGTTTAGTGTAGAGTTAGGTGTAAGAGTTTAGGTGTATGTGTGTGGATTTCTGTTTGTTTGGTGTGCTTGTGATGTGTGCATGTGTTTTGGAACAGCAAATTTTTTCCCTAGGAAAAAATTCGCTGTTCTGAATGTGCAATGTTTTAAATTTTCGATTCATAGGGTTTGATATTAGAACACTCGAAATTTTGAATGTTCCATGTTCTAATATAGACACCAAAACTGTCTATTAATTTGGTATAAACCAATGAGGTGGGTATAATGATTAAGATGTTTACCTTACAGACACAAGGTACAGGGTTTGATTCTCACATGGAGCAATTGGCTAGGGTTAAAATGGCCCACAAGGGCAGTTAGCCTAGTACTAATCTATAAACCTAAGGGTCTAAAAGACTCACTTTAATGTATGTGTATTGCATATTGCAGTTAATTTGTTGTTTGAATCTTCAGACATCTCTGTTATAAATACATAAATGCTTTCACTTTAGTAAATGTTTGCACATTGTCCATAATAATGTATATATAACCATGGAGCTTTTCTCCATGGGTATCCAGTGAAAAGGAGTTTTAATTCCCAGTTGGATTTTCCTGGCAAACAAATGTAGATAAGTACTTAAGTAAATAAACAATGGGAATGATGGGGGTGAAGTCCAGCCTTAAACATATGAAATACGCCTGATGTTTCTATTTCCGCTTTCATGTGAAATTCCATGCTACTGAAACACTAAATAGACCACTTCTAATTTTTCAGTCCCGTGTCCACTAGATGCATAATCCAGCACTGAGTATAAATGAGGCAGAGTATGGCTAAACCACCAAGCAAAGAGAGAGAGTGAAATGCTGACATAAGAAAGCTAAACACTCATTTTTCATTAATCAGTTTATTAAATTTAGGCTCCTAAATTGTGGCATTCATGCATTACATATGAAAATATGCTAAGCGGTGCTGCATATAGAAAACAACTGACATATGAAATGAATGGGAAAAGCAAAACACAAAGAGCAGACAGGAGGTGGCTGAAGTGGATGAAAAACAGGAGTCAAGGTTATGCAGCAGGTCCAGTGCAACACTGGGAAAAACATAAGGAGAAAATGGGCTGACAAAGTACACTTCAGTGCTTCTTAAACATATTATGTGCATTAACATACCATACTTCCTGAGGCTCTTCAGTGCATGGATAAAATAGATAAGCAGGAATTCATGAATCTGTGCTATTCCTTCGTAACATAGTACAAGAGAAAATGCAGACATATGTGTAACATATTGTGAATCGATCATCTTTATTAGACAGACATGTTGTGCTTATCTCATAGGCATCGCCTGTGCTCATATTGGTTGCCAAACCATTGTGCTAAAAAGCTGCATTACACAATATAACAAAACCTATTTGAAAAATAATGCACTTGCATTAAAATATGGACATCCATCTATCATTCATCAAATTATGGCCAACCTTATTTTCAACTTGTACTTGCAGCACGTCAAGATGTGTCAAACAAAGAGAAACCATATAAAGGGAAAGAAATCACATAATGGACCATAAAACATATGCATTTTATAGACTGACAGTTGTGGAGTTTGTTTGGCTAAAGTTACATATTAGTGTGTGTGGTCTGTACCCTCTTTATAGCACTAGGCATTGCTAAAGCAGCTATGTGCATCATTTCACTTGTGATGATTGCAGAATTGCTTGGCAGCCAGTAACCCTAGAAACCATGACTAGAGCAAAACTTATACTCATGACAAACAAATGTAAAAGAGTACTTGAGGAAAAGAATATCACAGATAATGTAATATGGTATAGTCAACTGTATAAAGTAGGCTGAAAATGGAATGGAATAGAGCAGGAAAAGACATTGACAGAAGGAAATGTTTGTACATTAAACACATCACCACTGCGACTACACATGGGGAAAAAATACATAAAAGATTAAAATGCAGTGAAAAGCTATGATTTTCTTTGCACACTCAGTGAAACTCAGAGCCACCATAGCTAATAACACATTGAACAAACATAACATAGAAACAGTACTGTGATAGTTGTGATGGGTACTGAAAAAAGGAATAAAGGGATATGGGGATAGGTTCATGTAAAGGTGCTATGCATGCAGTCCAAGAAACAGGAGTCTAGCCCAAAAACCCAATAGCCCCAAAGTACTGCCTGCTTAAGTGACTTGCTCAAGGTTACATAGTAGGAAAATGAAGATGGAAAGATTCAAACCACATACTGTTAGAACTGGAAGCAGAACTTTAGTTGTCTGCACTTACTGCCAGACATTTCACAAGTTGAGCTAGAGGAACAGTAATGGGTTGCTGCATGCTTCACTGATGATTGTAACCATCAGGAGTGCAGCTTCCAGCTGAGGTTCACACAGTAATCTCTAAGGCTTACAGAGCCCAGACAATAAGTAGTACTTGTGTCATTATCAATGAGTAAGTTTTGCTTAAGAGTGATTGTGTTGTTATATTAACAAATCAGTTGATGAGTGCAATAGCATCAAAAGAGAAGACCATAATGCTGGAAGACAGCTGTGTCTTAGTCCAAAGGTAAAGAATATAAAGTTAGCAATATTTTGCTGTAGAATTACAGAACAGCATAGCAAGAGAAAAAGGACATGGCATTACTTATAAAACAAATGCTACTGGTTAAGAATTTCATAAAATACTCAGCTCCTGCCCAAATAAAATCTTCACTGTGGAATAGAACATTATCAAGGAGACAGGTATATAGAGGAGCAAATTTCCTGTACTTTATCAAATCACTGTAAGAGCACAATAACAAGAAAAGACATTTGTGCCTTGGGATAAAAAATAGCTGTCCAAAGTTAAAGAATAGAAAGTCGGCCTTATATTGTTATAGTCTTATTTTAGTAAAGGGAAAAAAAAACATGACATTAGTTATAAAACAAATGAAAACAAAGCATGTTCTACAATATTCAGGCAAGTGTGTGTGTGTGTGTGTGTGTGTGTGTGTGTGTGTGTGTGTGTGTGTGTGTGTGTATGTGTACAAATATATATATATATATATATATATATATATATATATATATATATATATATATATATATATATATATATATATATATATATACATATGCCTGTGTGTGTGTGTGTGTGTGTGTGTGTGTGTGTGTGTGTGTGTGTGTGTGTATAAATATATATATATATATATATATATATATATATATATATGTGTGTGTGTGTGTGTGTGTGTGTGTGTGTGTGTGTGTGTGTGTGTGTGTGTGTGTGAATGAAAACAAAAATCTTTCCACTGCTGGCACTGGGGAACAAAACTACTTTCAAATCCTTTCCTTTCCAATTGCAGCTGTCACTAATACATGAAACTGCAGTGGCAGTTTTGTCACCTCTGGAAAAGTGTGGGAGGAGGGGACTGTCAATTCATTTTGAAGTGAAAAAAAAAGGTTCTCTGAAGAAAGGCCTGCAATTTAACTACTTTTTCAGTTGCAGCTGTATAACTTCTGCGTTTACTGTAACATGAACTCTGAGACACACCATACACATGAGAGTCATTCAAGAAATAAAAGAAGCAGCCCTATTACAGATGTATATAAGATAATAGTGACTGACACTAATCCCGTTGTATGTCAAAGGCATGAGAAGACACCACTACTTCCTTATGTCTAGCATAACTCATATAAAGTAGACTTGAATTGGATTGTGGGAGAAATAAAGGGTTGAAGAAAAACAAAATCACACTGATATTTTGTGGAAAATATATTAAAATTCTAAAAGACACAGATTGCTTTTGAGTTAAATTAGCTCAGAAAACAAAGATAATGTGAATAAATACATTTACAGGTTCTCAGGTAGAGTTTTCCTTTAAACACTTTAAAAGCCATCGTGCTGGACTTAGCCAGCATCTTTCCCTGCATTTCTACCCATCTGCCTAGTTTGCCTTCTTTAGATATTGTTCCCACAGATAAAGTCATTTTGTTAGAAGTCACTGGGAACCATACCTCTCAACTGTACCAAATTCCTCGGTGTTTTCCAGTTTTGGGCTCAGACTAATAGGATTCCACAAACATTCTGATTGGCCCATTTAAATCCCAATTTTGGCATGCAGACAAGGATGCTAGAAACATAAGGGGGGCAAGCACCCTCCCACTTTTAAGAAGCTTCAACAATAGATTAAAAAAAAAAATCAAACTCTGTGGTGGCAGCCTGTTCTCTTTTAAGGATGTAAACTCAGTCCATACTTACTCCAGAATATAAACTAGCCATGCTGAAGTTATTGCAAGTGAGCCTATGAGTGTATGAGTATATGAGTGAAGGAGTATATGTGCTAGTTAAATTAGCAGTTTGTTTCTCGCTATGAGAGAGAATGTGTGGGTGGGTGCATATAATTTAAACTAGCTATTCATATGAGAGATAATGTGTGTGTGTTACTGTGTCAGAAAGTAACTTGTGCATATGAGTGTGTGGCTGAGTAAGAGAAGAGAAAAGATAGGTGTGTGTGTGTGTGTGTGTGTGTGTGTGTGTGTGTGTGTGTGTGTGTGTGTGTGTGTGTGTGTGTGTGTATGTGTGCGCATGTGTGTGCATGTGTGTGCGTGTGTGTGTGTTTATATATTTTTAATATGTTGCTTCAGACTCAGAGCACTTAGTTTTCCAGTTCTCTGAAGAACAGAGTATGTAAATCATTCCTATGCAAGGTCTACACCCTCCCTTGTCTGCCTACGTTTTCACCTGGTACTTCAGCTTTCACAAACCTCTAAAGCATGCTTTAGGTCTACTGGCCATAATCCAAACTTCCAGTATGTTTCAATAGTTAAATAATACAAACAAAACCATGTAGTTCCAACTCTAATATTAAACACACTATAAACTACTGTGAATACCACAAACGCCACTGCATGAACAACAGTTAATAAAAAATTAAATTTTATTAAAACTATGGTTAAGCGCTTTCATCTAAAAACTAGACTTCATCAGAACACTTGAATTAATGAACTAGAGATTTAAATACATACATACAACCAATGGCAGGCTGATGTTTAAATTAAAATGACTCACATGATGATATCATTTCCCCTTCATAAATATGTTAAGTACCTGCAGAATTACTTGTGTGCATAAGTCACATCCTAGCTTTAATTTTAGGTTTGACAGGTATATTATCATTTATATTCCAAATCCACTAAACAAGCCAGCACAAAGGAAAGGCAGGCCAAAATATTTTATTGTGGCATAATAAAACAAAAAAGTAACAACTGCAAACCGGTTTCGGCTATAAGTCAAGCCTTCATCAGTGCAAACAAAAAGTTTGAATGGTACATCCTGGTACTCCTTATATACTTGAGAGCTTAAAGGTGTATTCATCTAAATACCATATTTTAAGTGCATATTCACCAAATAATGGTGTTGAGAAAATATATAAAAATATTTCTTTTTAAATAATTTTGTATATAAAAAAGAAAAAAGAATGAAGAAGAAATAAGGACCATCTTGTTTTTATAATTTAGAGCATAAAGCATAAATTCAATGACAAAAAACTAGTGAGGTCCAATAATTCACAAGACATAAAAAAGAAAATCAGCAGCTAGCAATAATGAACTAATATTTTTCATTTAATCCAGGTTTGAATAAAGCACCTAACCTGGTGATCCATGAGGATTCCATATTATTTAAACTATCATGCCAGCCTGCTTTAGATATTCTTTGCATCTGGATTTTGTAAATGATGGTAAATTTAAATTGTGCTGTTTTATGAGTCATGGTATGTTTATATAAAGCATTAGTGATTTTCTGAGTTCTGATCACACTAAGGTGTTCACTTATTCTATGTCTCAGTGGTCTGGAGGTTTGACCAACATAAAAAGAAAAACATGTACAGGTGGCTAAAAATACCACCCAATCGGTGCTGCAGTTCCCAAAAATTCTTATCTAAAATAACCGAGAAGTGTTGCTGCTAGTGAATTCATTCGTCTTAGACATATATCCGCATGCACTGCAGTGACCACAGGGAAAACAACCTATCAAAGGGTCACCAAATAAAGTGGTCTGTCTAGGTGTGGGTGGATTGAATCTCTTATAGTGTGTGAAGTAGGAGTTTATCGTTCGTTCGACCCCTTCGGTAAGAAAAGGCACATCTTTCTGGTATTATGCCATTCAAATGTTCATGTGCATGCAAAATTCCCCAATTGTTATTTATATCTCTAAATGATGATGAATTACTACCAAATGTAGTCACAAATCTAACAGGTTGAGTTGTAGAAGTATTGGAGACCCCTTGTGAATGTTTGTATTGTAAACGTTGTGATCGGGGCATATGTTGGACCTCATTGATGGTTTGATTGATCCGAAATCTATTATATCCTCTGTTGATCAATCTGTCATTAAGGTCTTGTTCACATTCAGAGTGGGATTTTTGAGAAGAACAAATACGTTTCAAACATATAAACTAGGATTTGGGAATGTTGTTGATGATGTGGCGGGGGTGATGACTGGATGCATGCAAAAGTGTGTCGTATTCCGGAAATTTTCTGTGGACCCCGGGTGGCCAAAGTATGATCCGTTTGTCGGGATACCAGTACATCCAAAAAGATAATTTCATGATATTGCATAGTTAAAGTTAACTGGATACCCTATGTGTTATTATTTAGATATTTGACAAACTCATGGGCCAAACCCGAGTCACCCCGCCACACCATCCAACAATCATCTAGATATCTTCTCCAAATATCTAATTCTGCTAAGAAATTATTGTTATGAGAATCGTATATGAATTGTTGTTCAAAAAAACCCATAAAAAGGTCTGCATATATTGGAGCAAAGGATGCTCCCATTGCTGTGCCCCTCACTTGCCAATATGCCTACCCCTCAAAATAAAAGATGTTCTTAGTCAACACATATTGAGTCAATTTTATTAGAAAAGTGTTGAATCCAGTGGTGTAAAGCAGCACAATTTAAATTTACTATATATATTTTCTCAACACCATTATTTGGTGAATATGCACTTAAAATATGGTATTTAGATGCATACACCTTTAAGCTCTCAAGTATATAAGGAGTACCAGGATGTACCATTCAAACTTTTTGTTTGCACTGATGAAGACTTGACGTATAGCCAAAACCGGTTTGCAGTTGTTACTTTTTTGTTTTATTATGCCACAATAAAATATTTTGGCTTGCCTTTCCTTTGTGCTGGCTCATTTTGTGGATTTGGATTATCTATGGTTGGAGCCGCGCACTTGTCCCACCTTGTGTGATATTGGTTTATTCTTGTTTGCTCTCTCTCACGCTGGGGACGCCTGGGAGAGATAGCAGCATTTTCTGTGGCTTGAAGATCATCCTAGGTATTCGGGCTGAAAATTTACTTCCATTTGGACCATTTTGTTCATTTGGTTCATGGTATGTTTTACTTATCCGAAATGGGACATTTTTGCAATTTTCTTGGTCTGTGATTTACCGTAATCATGAGGAGCTGAACTGGGAACATATCGAAGTGTGTCATCCTTTCGTATTAAGTGGTTTGCAGTTTGATGACTGAAATTTTTATATGCACGGGCCCTCATCATTTTTTCCATCAGGTATTTTTAAGGATGGTTTACATTTAGATGCAAATTTTATTTTTAGCTGGTAACTGTGATCCTGAATATAACCGAATACATGAGCTGTGACGTTGTGAAGATTTCCTTAATTTCGCTTGTTCATACATCTAGCCTACGTTTACCCTAGTGACATTGTTTTGTCATTTGGAGTATTGCTACCAACAGATATATTTCTATTTGTAAGGATATCACATCAATATTGGTGGGACTTCTTGGTGTTGTTTGTGGCTTATGTACTTTACGTATTGGATGTACGGACCTTGCAAAACAACTATATCTGATGTACTTTTCTTATTGACTTAAAATTTACAAATTCTTTTGGGCGGTGCTTTGTTTGAACATTTTTTGAAACATTGCAGTCTATTTGCATTACATCATTTACCATCTAATTGGAGATAACAGATACTGGCTCACCCGGGAATAATATTCTTTGGAACATTACTATTTTTGGATGCAGTATTTTTGTTTTTCTACGGATGCGGATTTTTTCTTATGGACATTAGTCGAATGTTCATTTACTTTTTATATAAAGTCTATGGGTTGTGGACTAACATGTGTTCTTTGATTATGGCATTAGATCTACAGATTTGATGCATCCATGGTTTCTGTTATATAATTGCATAAATAATTTTTATTTATAGATAATGCCCTAATTATCTTACTGATTAATGTTTTTTGAAACTTTGGTGATTTATGTGGTATACACATCTGACTTGAGAAAGGGCAGATGAACACACAATATAATTTTTTATTATAAATCTTTATGTTATGTTGGATGTTCTATTTTTGATGCATGTTTATATATTTTTTGGATGAATCTTTACCCACATATATGTGGGAGAGTGTCATAGTATACATTTTTTGAGCATAACGGGGCCTAGAAACTCCTAACACCACTGGTATCTTTTATGGCTTTCTAGTTTGGTGGAAGCAATAACTTAGTGCTTAAACACATTGACTGAATAAGCGTCTCCAAACCAAACCTATATGTACAAATTCAATATTGGCTGAGACGTAGGTCGGCCTTAGTTAACTCAAGGAAAGCTAACATCAGATTATATTGGTTGAGACGTCAGTAGGCCAATACACTTGTCTATATATGACATATTGACACTTTGGATATCGTGGGTCCAACAGATGGTTACAGGATATCCAACAGCAGTTGAGACAAAGGACGGCTGCCCCATAAATGATATAATTCAGATACAGTTATGCTTTTTCTTGGTTTGTACATAAACAGCTTTTGAGACTGGTTTTGGGGTTTGGGTCTGGTTTTTTGATGCATTTAAATTTAACAATATAATCATGGTTCAAACATAGACATCTAACCCCCCCCTCCTTTTTTGGGGCATTTATTTATATAAGTTTTGTGTTCATCCGCTCTCATCTCAAGTTTATTGATATATAGTTTACAGCAAGTTCTTGATTTTGTAACTCGTCATTGATTCATCATTGTTTATACATATAACTCTTTTTATTGTTCTTTAAGTTTTATAGAAATTGCCATTATGACAGACAAAATGGATCTAAAAGGGATTTTACAAGGCTTATCTGCAGATAAGGATAATTTGGAAGCCTTTGGTTTAAATTTATCAGGTTCTGGGGACCCAAACACCGCTAAAGGGGATATCAAACATGCTTGTGGCATATTGTTCCAGAAGATTAAGAGAAATATGAGAACTTTAAGAGCTAATATATGGCATTTGAAGCTGTTTAAAGCATATAAGATAAAAGATATCACCCCTCGGGGACTAAAAATTCGTATTCAGCCTCTAGTAGGCTTGATTGATGAACAACTGTCCAAAGATTGGGCACAAACCCAACAAGATGCCTCCATGTTATTTGTGGACACCCTTATTCTCTACTATGAACGCATGATAGAATCACAGACTACAGAAGTTTACAATTTCTGTTTAGAGGCTCAGGCCTTTGAGCTGGAGGATTTCTATCATAATTATGTAACAGAATTGGCCAAAGATCTAGCCACTTTAGAAATACAATTAATTAAAAAGAAAAAGCAAAAATTTCAATGTGATCTGACTGATTATGACAAAGGGAAACCCTTTGTCACTCAGAAAAATGTCAGATTTTTTTTGATCCAAATAGTAAAGTAAACAGGAAAAAGAGGCCCAGGTCAATATTGAAGAAAAATATTCAGTTCACTAGTAGCCTCACAGATGATGACACATCCTCTGCCACAAAATATGACTGCCCTTCCAACCAGGGGTCTCCAGTGGCAAAACGGAAACCATCTACAGACCCTTTAGACCCAGAATACGTAGGGGGGGGGCAGAAAACACAGGGGGAGGCACATACAGTCTGCAACAGCTATTACAAAAGATAGTGAGTCAATAACGAATGTAGACAACATATCCTCTTTTGAATTGTCACCTGTGCACAATAAAATTTTGAATAAGGGTCTAAATATTGTGCCGACATCCTTTGTTCCTGAACACATACTTGTTAATAAACTCAATGATTTTTGCCAATTGATTAACTTGAAAATATTTTTTGCAGATTCTGATAACTCTCAAAGATCCACTGGTTCCACTTTGGGAGATCCAATTTCCAACCACCCATGGATAAGCATGTGGCCATATTTAAAGAATGTGTGACTAAAGATTTGCATTTTTCCATGGGATATGAACCTACTAGACATAACCTAACCCTACAAGAACAACAAGCGTTTAGGGAACTTAGTTCCAATCACAATATTGTTATTATACCAGCTGATAAGGGGGGGGGTATTGTTATCATGGATCAAGCAATGTATATATCTGAAGCTAATAAACAACTATCAGATGCCAGGGTTTTATATACATATGGTGGTGGATCCGACTCCTAATTTCAAAACACACATTGACTCTTTCTTAGATATGGCCACAGAGGAAGGTATTATTGATCAACAAACAACTCAAAGTGTCTGATCCCATTCCACAATATCTATATCTGCTTCCCAAAATTCATAAACATCCAACTTGTCCACTGGGCAGTCCAGTTGTTTCAGGAAGAGGTTATCTTACTGAACCTTTATCTGCATTTCTTATGTACTATCTTAAACCACTATTAGCAATGGTCAGATCCAGGTTAAAAGATACTACGGAATTTCTAAACATCATTGAAGATACACAGTTGGAATTGGATTGGTGGTTATGCACTTTGGATGTTACCTCCTTATATACCAGCATACCCCATGATGCTGGTATCTCAGCTATTGCATTTTGGTTGGATCGATCCCAACTTTACACCACTTGATTCAACACTTTTCTAATAAAATTGACTCAATATGTGTTGACTAAGAACATCTTTTATATTGAGGGGCAGGCATATTGGCAAGTGAGGGGCACAGCAATGGGAGCATCCTTTGCTCCAATATATGCGGACCTTTTTATGGGGTTTTTTGAACAAAAATTCATATACGATTCTCATAACAATAATTTCATGGCAGAATTAGATATTTGGAGAAGATATCTAGATGATTGTTGGATGGTGTGGCGGGGTGACTCGGGTTTGGCCCATGAGTTTGTCAAATATCTAAATAATAACACATGGGGTATCCAATTTACTTTAACTATGCAATATCATGAAATTATCTTTTTCGATGTACTGGTATCCCGACAAACAGAACATACTTTGGCCACCCGGGTCCACAGAAAATTTCTGGAATACAACACATTTTTGCATGGATCCAGTCATCACCCCCCGCCACATCATCAACAACATTCCCAAATCCCAGTTTATACGTATGAAACGTATTTGTTCTTCTCAAAAATCCCACTCTGAATGTGAACAAGACCTTACTGACAGATTGATCAACAGAGGATATAATAGATTTCAGATCAATCAAACCATCAATGACGTCCAACATATGCCCCGATCACAACTTTTACAATACAAACATTCACAAGGGGTCTCCAATACTGCTACAACTCAATCTATTAGATTTGTGACTACATTTGGTAGTAATTCATCATCATTTAGAGATATCATAAATAACCATTGGGGAATTTTGGGGGCACATGAACATTTGAATGACATAATACCAGAAAGATGTGCCTTTTCTTACTGAAGGGGTTGAACGATAAACTCCTACTTCACACACTATAAGAGATTCAATCCACCCACACCTAGACAGACCACTTTATTTGGTGACCCGTTGATAGGCCGTTTTCCCTGTGGTCACTGCAGTGCATGCAGATATGTCTAAGACGAAGGAATTCACTAGCTCCAACACATCTCGGTTATTTCAGATAAGAATTTTTGGGAACTGCAATACCGATTGGGTGGTATATTTAGCCACCTGTAAATGTTTTTCTTTTTATGTTGGTTAAGCCTCCAAACCACTGAGACATAGAATAAGTGAACACCTTAGTGTGATCAGAACTCAGAAAATCACTAATGCTTTATATAAACATACCATGACTCATAAAACAGCACAATTTAAATTTACCATCATTGACAAAATCCAGATTCAAAGAATATCTAAAGCAGGCTGACATGATAGATTAAATAATATGGAATCCTCATGGATCACCAGGTTAGGTGCTTTATTCAAACCTGGATTAAATGAAAACAATTAGTTCATTATTGCTAGCTGCTGATTTTCTATTTTATGTCTTGTGAATTATTGGACCTCACTAGTTTTTTGTCATTGAATTTATGCTTTATGCTCTAAATTATAAAAACAAGATGGTCCTTATTTCTTCTTCATTCTTTTCCTTTTTTATATACAAAATTATTTAAAAAAAAATATTTTTATATATTTTCTCAACAACATTATTTGGTGAATATGCACTTAAAATATGGTATTTAGATTAATACACCTTCAAGCTCTCAAGTATATAAGGAGTACCAGGATATACCATTCAAACTTTTTGTTTGCACTGATGAAGGCTTGACTTATAGCCAAAACTGGTTTGCAGTTGTTACTTTTTTGTTTTATTATGCCACAATAAAATATTTTGGCTTGCCTTTCCTTTGTGCTGGCTCGTTTTGTGGATTTGGATTATCTATGGTTAGAGCCGTACACTTGTTCCACCTTGCATGATATTATCATTTATACCAGGCAGTGTAGTAGCATTCAATAATATTTGCCATCTCACCTCTTTTTCACTTAATAATGCTTTTTTATTCCCCCCCCCATCATGTGGGTACAAGACTTCCAACAATGCAAACTTGAACATATCACACTCAGAATTGTCCCTAATATGCCTGTATAAAGCACTGTTGTCATCCTCTTTTCTGATGGCATACAAGTGGTCATATATCCTGTCTTTGAGGTGCCTCCCGGTTTTACTCACATAAAAAACCAGGGCATCTGGTACACTGAGCAAAGTATCCAACATTCATTGTCTGATAATTCCCTTTTTTGAATTTTAATACTGTTTGGATCTTATTACCCACCCTCCAGGTGGGTTCTTCTAGTATGGCAAAACATTGTTTACATCTACCACACTTGGTAGTACTGCTCCTACATGACTGTAGATACAAATTGCCTTTGTGTAGTTTCCTTTTCATATTACTTCCTATTTTGTGCACAAACCTGGCTCTATCCCCCACCAATCCATAAATTTCAGGATCACATTTCAGAATACTCCAGTTATTCATGATAATGTTCTTAACATCTATCGTATTCTTGTTGTAAGGCAAAATACATGCTTTACTCAACTCATTTGTACCTTTTTCCTTCCCTTTATGAATACCTTTACTCAATTCCACACCAAGTAATGGCTTGTATTTTCTTCCCCACTCACTGCTGACATATGTAACAGCATCTTCCACCACCGAAGTGGGGTATCCTCTTTCCTTGAACAAAGTTCCTATATAATGTAACTCCTGTAACATTTCTGAATAGTCTGATGTCATGCGGGCTGCTCTTATACATTGACCCTTGTCTCAGAGCACTTAGTTTTCCAGTTCTCTGAAGAACAGAGTATGTAAATCATTCCTATGCAGGGTCTGCACCCTCCCTTGTCTGCCTACATTTTCACCTGGTACTTCAGCTTTCACACATCTCTAAAGCATGCCTTAGGTGAACTGGCCATAATCCAAACTTCCAGTATGTTTCAATAGTTGCCATCTCATGTGGGAAAGTAGTCAGAGACTGCTGCTTTATACACATGGTGGGTCTTCTTTCTCTTCGTAGCATGCAATGCTCCTGTGGGAAAATCTCTGAGGGAGACATATCCACACTGGCACCCCTGACTTCTTTGCACCAAAATCTTTTCATATATTCAACCTCACATAATTACTATATTAGTTTTGGCAATCTGTCAGGAGTTTTGTCATTTGTTAAATTAATTTTCAGTTGTGCATGTCTTCTAATACCTTTTAAACTTTACCATTTATTACTAGTAAACCTTGTCGCCTCACAGTAAGATGCTGCCTGGTTCGACTCAAAGCTAGAGCGTCTTCTGCATGGAGACATGCGTGAATGGGCGTACCTTCGTTGAAGGTTGTGCGTTAGGGCTGGGAACTCAGCATGTAAAAGTCAACTGCCAATCATTAGCGGACTGGAGTTCCACTGTGGTGACCCCTAAAGCCGAAAGACACAACAACAACTTGTAAACCCAACTTTATCATTAATATTATCAGCCTTTATTATTTGCATATTCTGAAACCAAACAAGCAACCCAAGTGCGTGCGTGCGCGCACACACACACCACACACACACACACACACACACACACACACACACACACACACACACACACACACATTTTAGCAGTGTCTGAGTTGACAGAACATTACTAATGTATCCTTTTATTTTTACCTTCCCCTTATAAATCATGGATGATTAGAGTAAGCCAATTTTGCCAGACATTAGAGTTTCATTCTTCTTACTGTTCAAAAACTCTTATCATGACATGAGACCTTTGTTCTGTTAACTTCTTAGTTGACTCAAAGCAATATTTAAAAATTCTCCCTTGTGTCATGTAGTATTTCTCATAGCTTGTTTGGAAGTTTTTAGCACAGTGATTTAGAGGTTTGACACCACCAACCAAATGGACACAACCCACCTTTCATAACTGTCCCTGTTTTCACCTTGGCTCTATACCTTATGAACCATGAAGAATTTGTGTGACTCAGTAATGCCAGATAATAAGAACTATTAAAACAAAAGGTTACAGCTTTCTGTCATAACAGTCAGCCCAACATAAGTCCATAAATTTAAACATGATTTTTAAAAACACAAAAAGTAGCATTTATTAAAAAAACTAGTTAAAACCGTATTAATCGTGTGAATTGTTAAAATAGTGAATATATCTAAATGAATTTTACTGATGTGAATGAAGCAAAAAATAAATTTTAACCACAGTTAGTTGAAAGGGTGGGCTGAATTTTGGTTAAAATTTATTTTTGTTTTTATTTTTGTTTCATTCACTTCACTAAAATTAATTTAGGTATATTCACTATTTTAACAATTCACACAATTTGTAAGGTTTTAAATATCTTTTTTATTAAACGTTACTTTATGTGTTTTTTTTTAATTGAATTGTGAGTAATATTTTAAAAGGTATGTAATACACCTTAGGTTTTGAATGTTATATGATGAACTATCTCTTAAAGACATTTTTGTATTTTAATTTTATAAATGAGAGGCAGTTTATTCAATTAACTGGTAAAATAAATGAGTTCTATTTCAACAGGGGCTATTTGTCCCACATTTGAGGGTTGAAAGCACTTGGCATGTATTTTGTCTCAGAATTTGTGGAATAATTTGTTATTTAATATTACTTTTTGGTCCATACTGTTCATCTGCACATCTACGGACTCGTGTTGGGCTGATTGCTGTCATGACACAGAGCTGTAACTTTTTGTTTTAATAGTTCAGACTTTGGTTACATTGGGTCCACTGTTGGTTTTTGGTGATTAGACATTAAGAGCTGCATACATTTTATAGTTCAGAAAATACAGACCAATACAAGCCCTCCTCTTTTAGTATATAGGACTAAAGTTTTATATTCTTAATGAACTGCTTTACATGCTAAGGATTCAGAGAATGAGCCTTTTCCCGTTTTAATTTAACTTTTTCTCAGTGACCTAAGATAATGTTTAAGCTGTGTCCCTGGAGTCTAGTGGTAAAAAAAGGGACTAAATCTCTGTTAACAAAATGGTTTGGTGCCAGGAGTACAGGACTCAAAGCTTTCTCCCTATTAATTTTAATCCCTGCATTTAATGTACCCCCATACTTCTTTTGTGCTGTGAGATGTTGTTCTATTATCTTTTTACATGGTTTGAGGATAATAGTTAAAGAATATCCCTGGCATCTAGTGTTCCCACCAATACTGCAGGATTTTCTTGTTACTCTAGGAGATTTTACAGACATGACAGGCCCACACCCACACACAGTCCCCCTGCATTTAATTATACTCTTGGCTATGCTCATTCATTGACACACACACAAATGCACACACACTCATATGCTCACATGCTCACTCACTCAAACACACACACACACTCACCTGAAACCAGTCATTCCTATACAGTTGTTTATACATGATGATACACACACAAAACCTCTTACATCCTGTCCACTCAACTCCCTAGCACTTACCTTGAACACAATCTTGCCCACTGAAAGTAATTGATGAATGTGAACTTTTGATTGAGTTAAGTTGCTTGGCTGGCTGAGTTAACATACAGAGCTGAATCACGCTGCATAAATGCCTTACCACAGGCATTTCTGGTGGACAGCACATGGTGAATTAACATAGGCCGCTACCACAAAATGTTCCATTGACATATATCTCAGCCAAGATGACAACCCTCTTCAGTGATCCCACAGCTTATGAAGGACCACTGCAGTGAGCCTGTCTCTTAATCCGAAAGGGACACCGCCAGTGGTAGTAGCCTGTGTTAGTGCTTGCCAGTGGTGACTGCCCTTTATACATCTGGTCCTTTGGTTCTTATTTGTAATTTTATTCCAGTTGTTCTTTTCTGATATTTTCTTCATAGAAACACATGACTAGTCCACTTTATTGGTTGAAGGGAATGAATTCTTATTTTTTATGAATTAAATTGATATCTTCTAATTTTCTGAAAATTCTGGGACCTTTAGAAAAAATATTTAAACTTTATCTAGATATAGTAAATGTACCTTGAAGCTTTTTGTCTTTATATTTTAATAATGGGCCAATACTATTTTTTTCTTTGTTCTCAAGTTTATGTGGCATTGCTAAGTCGTATATTGTTTTGTTTCAATCTGATAAGAGATTTTGTCCGGATAGGTGGAGTGGGTGTCTTGAGTCATGGTTGGGGGTCTGTAGCTAGCTATGAATTGAATAGGTGTTCTATCAACAATTAACTGCACTTGGAGTTCTTTATTGAGAAAAACTGGCATATTCTGAGTTCTGACAATTTAATAAATGGTGTTCTGAGGACTAAACCATCCTTTAAGCTTAAGAATAAAAAATCTCTTAAACATTTACTTTGTTACAACAATGGGCAACGACCACAATCTTTGAATTTTGGTACTCTTCCATATGGTAAATGTATTTTTTGTCACTTTTTAGATAGTGACAGTGACTTTATACACCCCACCGTCAATAAAAAATATTTTTCAGGGTGGACTCCAGCTCCTCAACTAAACACCTTGATTATCTAGCTGAATGGCAGATCTACAAGAAATTTGATGTGGGGAAATGGACTGTTGCTTTAAAGATAGAGTTAGGGAACATGCACGAGCCATTAGACAAGGAGATATTTTAAATTCACTTGCCAAACATGTTTTAGAGATGGGAATTGATCATTGTTTTAAGTTTAAGGCAATTGAAGTGATTTTAGGAGATAAGTTAGGAGACATTAGGAACATTACTGATAATAGGGAGTTGTACTGGATTCTACGTTTACAAGCTGAAAAGGGAAATGGATTAAATGGTAAGATCTCTTTAATTCGTAAATTGAAACAAAGATGATCTTTATTCTACAACTGATTTTCCTGTTTTTCTGTTGGTTGTTTAGTTTCATTTAATGTGAAGGTACTTGTAATGTTATTCATGGTCTGAAGAAGCAGTCTTCTGGGAAAGCGCTTACCATTGTCTGAATTTTATTTTTATTTTATTAAAGTATTCTGTCAGTTCAGCATTGCTTGTTTTCTCTATTATTATATATTTTTGGCATCTGGCTGTAAAGTGCTCCTTCGGTGTGTTTTTGTGAACAATACAAAATAATTAAATCAAGAAGAAGATAAGGAAATAGGATTCTCCAAAAAGGCTGGTGAATATTTTTAAAAACCTTAATGACAAACATTTTTACAATAAGTCAGTCCAGGAGTATATTAGGCACATGCATGGTCCTTTTTATCAAATCTCAGTGGACATCTGATAAAACAAGAAATATGTCACACTTGTAGAATTTGTATGTATCCTATAAGAAACAGGCATATGAGGCAGAAAATGCTGTCCTTCACATAAAAAATGGTGCTGATGGTGGCTATTTCTGATCAGCTGTTTATCACTGAGCTCTCATTCCATCCACCTCAGAGACCCTCCTCATTCTGCTGAATAAGAGAACTGCAGCCCATGCATTCCCTAGTGGCACAAGTTTAGTGAACAAGAATATGCTGCTGTCATTTTCATTATAAGTAAGCCCTTCATTCCCTGCACCCATGTTTTTTACATACAGGGAGGATGTGCCATGGACTCCAATGGAAGATACTCACCCCATTCCGCTGCACGTGAAGTATTCATATGCCATGTCCATCCTACAACTAACAGCACCTGCAGTGTGATCCGCTGTCCCTTGGTCATACAAATACTACTCTATTTCATCAGAGACAGCGTAGCACGCGAAGCCATTCTTTTCTTCTGATGCTATCGCTTCCATGTTCTAAAGATACTAGTCAAACCCAAGTCACCTGGAATATTGTCAAGGCAACATCCTACTGTGACAACCATTTAGGCTCATAGCCACCATCAAAGGGTATGTTCACATGGAGACAGGTTATGCTTCGTTATTTTATTTATTTTTATTTTTTTACTCCAGATCGCATCCCTCTATCACCCTACACTCGAGTTTAATCTGCCTAGAACCATATGTTCTTAATATATTGTCATTAACCTTCTTTCAGTCTCTTACATACTCACAAGTTGAACCACCTTTGTAAGTACTATATGTATTTTCTGTAGTGTCTGCACCTGTGTATTTCTTGCATCTAGTACTCTTATTGTATTTTGTACTTTTGCAATCTGTAATTACTTGAATTTTTTGCATTATTTTATTTTGTATGTAGTGGCATTTTGCAATTTTCATATATTTTTTGGCATTTTTTGAATGTGGAGCTTTTCTCTCTGGGCCTTCACTGAAAATGGGCTCCCAGCTGCACTGGAAACTTTCGGTACACAAACGTAGAATAAAAAAAATAAATAAATAACTAAAATAACATTTGTCTGTCTTAAGTGGATTATCTTTTTGCAAACATTTCAACAAAGTATTCTACATACTATGGTACATGTATACTTGGATAATTGCTTGTGAGATGTGATCTGGATTATAGCCATAAATTCCAGCTTCTGTTTCTCAGAGTTACAATGATCTCCCTGTTTTTGCACTGTTTATTTCTACATCCTCAAAAGCTTCCTACCACAACACAGAATGTCATATGACTGGCTGCTCAGCTACTCTAAATATTTATATCTCTATACTAACAGATTTTACATATCATCTCTCCAGCTCTCTCTTTATATATATATATATATATATATATATATATATATATATATATATATATATATATATATATATATATATATATATATATATATATATATATATATATATATATATATACATATATATATACATATATATATATATATATATATATATATATATATATATATATATATAGTGTGTGTGTGTGTGTGTGCGTGTGTATTGAATTTAGACCCTGCTTTTGACAGCCTGGACAAGGCTGAAAGGTTTCAGAGGTTCTATTACTGTGTAAACAAGAAATAATCATGTATTATGCTGCCTAAGCAAATTTATACAGGATCATACTGATGTAAAGTGTGCAAAACTGCAAATAACACTGCATTTGATGTACAGAAACAATACATTAAGTCATAGTTTTCCTACATTATAGCATTCAAGATTCTTTTTGCCATGTATTAAGTATTTTAGAAGCAATGTATACAACATGTGAATTATCCATAGAATGTGTGTGTGTGTGTGTGTGTGTGTGTGTGTGTATGTATTTATATATATATATATATATATATATATATATATATATATATATATATATATATATATATATATGTATGTATTGCTTTAGTGAGGAACCTCTGTGGACATTCCAGTTGCTGGATATGCCTGGTTAGGTATATACCAATGGGTGCATCGTACTCAGTGATAGGTCTGATGAATGCTGAATGCAATGGAACAATGACTTCCTTGGACTTAGATGCCATACCTTTGTTTATAAGTTGCACAGCATAGAATGATCTCCTCACCACTGTAGACACGTGATGATCAAAAGCTAGATTACTATCTATGTGTGTCCCTAAGTCCCTGACTACTGGGTCAACTCTAAGGTGTATGTTGTCAATATGATAGTTACCAGGGATGGATGACTTCCCAAAGGACACTATTATGCATTTCTTGGCATTTAGGTTTAGTCCATGGTTCTGACACCAGTTATTTGTCTGTGCCAGCCCCTCCTAGAGAACATTTGTATCAGTGTGCGATTCAATAACAGCTCCTAATTTGCAATCATCTGCAAATTCAGTCAGCCAAAGACCACTGACATTGGCCTTGACATCTGAGAAGTAAATGCCAAAAAGGAGTGGTCCAAGGACTGATCCCTGAGGGACTCCACTTGTGAATGGACTCTTTGTTGAGGAAGATTCCCCAATTCTAATTTCCTGGGTCCTGTCTGTAAGCCAGTTGGCTATCCACTGGGTGACATACGGGTTTGTGCTTAACCTCTTCAGTTTGTCAATAATGCCCGAGTGGGGTATTATGTCAAATGCCTTGGCCATGTCAAGGTAGCCAGTTGTCACAATTTTGCCCCCATCCATTGCTATGGTGATTTTCTCAAAGAAGTAAACCAGGTTGAGTAGGCAAGATCTGCCCTATGCGAAACCAAACTGGGTTATGTCCAGTGTCTGGAGGTTTACTATATATCTAGTGATCATCTGCATGATAATTCTTTCTATGGCTTTACATATAAGACTAATGAGACTTATGGTCTGTAGTTTCCAGAGTCTGTAGATGGCCCACCTTTGTGCAAAGGAATTACTGTTGCCTTTCTCCATTCATGAGGCACAAAGGTTGTTTGGAGGCTACAGCTAAACAGTAATTCCAGAGGCCCTGATAGATCATGTTTCAAGCTATTTAGAAGGCATCCTGGGATATTGTCTGGGCCCATTGATGCAGTGTTCTTGGTCTTAGAGAGAGCATTAAGAATCTGTTTGCTAGTGATAGTAGGGGTAGTTATATCTGATGATATTTCCTGAGGGAAGGTTGAGGCAGAAAGAGGAGTAAAGTTGGATCTGAATTTATCAGCCATGAGATTTGCTATATCATCTGTCTGAGTATAGGTGGCTCAATTTACAATGAGCTCTGCACACAACTGTGTATTACCTTTGAAGTTGCAGGCATAGCTAAAGAATGCTTTGTGGTTGTCCTTGGACTGGGATACCAAACTTACCTCAAATTTGGCTTTGGTAGACTTTATTTGTCCTCTGAGTTGTTTGTTTAGTTTGATGAGAGTACTTTTATCCTTCTAATTTTTGCCATGATTTTCTTCCTCCTGTTATACATCCAATTGATTTTCTGATTCCACCAAAGTGGCTTGTTTTTTGAGTTAGTTCTGTACTTCTTCCTGGTGGGTACTGCTGCCTCCATGCAGCTATTAACATGCTTGTACAGGTTTCTGTGAACAGTTCTGCATAGGCAGAAGTGTTCTCAGGGTTTATAGTGGCTTGAAATTTTGCCTTTTTCTCACTTAATAGCAGGAGGCTAGCCTTAGAATAGTTCCTGAATATTCCCAGTTGAGCCGGGGGTCCAGGTTTTATTTTTACTTAAAAGGAGACCATTTTTGGTCTGACCTTTCCATAGAAGGCATTCTAGTACAGGGTGTGCAGCACTATTCCATGTTAGTGAGGACCAGATCCAGTATGGTTGCACCCTTGGCTGGAGTACTGACTATCAGGTCCAGGGAGTTTGTGTTTGCAAAATCCAGGAATCTCTGTGCATGTATGCTTGATGTCTTTTGGATTCCCAGTTAATAGTGGGGTAATTAAAGTCACCCATGAATACGGTATTGGATTGGATGGTTAGTGTTTCTAATAATATTAAATACATTGTATGGAGTTCCTGGGTCATAGAGGGGGGGCATATGCTTGCAAGGAAGTGGTATTGGATTTTACCTATTGTGATTTGAACATGGAACAGCTCAAGTGCATTGTCCTGTTTGACCAGCCTTGAAGTATATTTAGTTTTGATGTAAATAGACACCTCCACCTTTAGTCCCTGCCTGTGAAGTAGCTGGTCTAAAAGTGTGGAAGGCATTATAACCTTGCACTGTTGGTGTGCTCTCCATGGTTTTAAACCATGTCTCAGAGATCGCACAGACATCAGCATTGTCTAGGGTAAAGAGAGCTTCCAGGAAGTGGAGTTTTTTGTTTAGGCTCCTAGCACTGAGCAGTAATACTTTAGATTTTCTTGGTATTGATTTGCTATGTCAGAAATACTTTCAGTTTAGCAGCGCCTAAAAAAAGGCACTATGGGGAAGAAAATGTTTTAGCAAATATTAAAAACCCTAGAGGAAAGGGGTGCAGACCATCCCTGGCAAAGCAGCATAGTCTGTTGACCATCTCCTTCCATACTGACAAATATTGTACCCCATTTGAATGACACCAGAAACTAAGTCAATTATTAAAGTCAATCATCTTTTGTTCGTATTGTGGCATCATCCTTGGAGAAAGTAAAATGCTGCTCAATGCCAGGTTCATACCAGCCTGAGACACATATTCTGAGAGCTCTATAATGTCTCTCTTCATATAGTCTATGGAGGTATGTCTCAGGTCATTTACTCCCACATGGACTATGACTGAGTCATACTGGTAATTGTGGTCCAGTACCTGACTGCATGTGTAATGTGGCAGATCCTAACCCCTGATAAGCAACTGACCGTAACTTTCTCTTTACTCTGCATGGTGAGATGGACATCAGTGTGTCTCACAATGGAGTCTCTGATTACTAGAATGTTGGATTGTGTGTTGACTTGCCTTATGGACTAAGAGGTAGAGGCTCCATGAGATCTAGCTCTATGTGTTGATGTGGATGTTGCTTTGAAAGAGTGTATTTGGGGCTGCTGAGTGTATTTCTTATGTGTACTTTGTCTAGGAGGTCTTTGTGGTTTAGGAAGGTTACACAAAAGTGCCTCAGTGTATGTGGGTCTAAATATCTGCTTTGAATTGTACGTAATGGTTGCAGCATTTATTCTACTGATAACCTGATTGACATTAGGAGTACTTTTATGTGAGAGCTTTGCCTCCAGTGACGTTATGTAAATACATCCCTCACATACCATGTCAGTTTGTTTGAGAATTAACTGGTTGTCAGTAATCATGAGGCAATTTTTATATTGCATCAGGATGCCCATATCCACCATGTCAATAACAGAGACAATAGGAAAGTTCATATCCATGGCTGCAGACCCTTTTTTATTGATTAGACTGTTGTAGTGAGAATATCAATCACTGTTAGGAGTATGTGGTTTGCAAGTATGTGTACAGTGCTTGCCACTGCAAACTAGTTGTCCTGTGTGCAACTAGATATTGGAGAAATTTCATATCCATGGCTGCAGACCCTTTTTTATTGATTAGACTGTTGTAGTGAGAATATCAATCACTGTTAGGAGTATGTGGTTTGCAAGTATGTGTACAGTGCTTGCCACTGCAAACTAGTTGTCCTGTGTGCAACTAGATATTGGAGAAATTTCAAGGAAAAATGTGACTCAAGTTGTCAGTCTGTACACAGCACTGCCAAACACTCGAGGAGAAACTAACACGTAGACCCTGAAAATTTAAGGATGAAGTATTTAGGCAGATATTCTGAAGTTAGAAACAAATCAAGCAGTACTTACTGAAGACAAAGAATTAGCTTGTTAAGAATGATGAGAAGAGGGCTGTAGCATGAATGGCTACTGCCTGGCTAATACTAATGCTGGTTTCACCACAGCTTCACTCTGTTGGGATACAATGCTGCTCAATGCTAGGCTCATACCAGCATGTGTACTACTGATAACCTGCTTGACATTCGGAGTACTTTTATGTGAGAGCTTTGCCTCCAGTGACATTGTGTAAATACATCTCTCACATACCATGTCAGTTTGTTTGAGAATTAACTGGTTGTCAGTAATCATGAGGCAATTTTTATATTGTCTCAGGATGTCCATATCCACCAAACCAATAATGGAGACAGTAGAAAAGTTCATATCCATGGCTACAGACCCTTTTTTATTGATTAGACTGTTGGAATGAGAATATCAATCACTGTTAGGAGTATGTGGTTAGCAAGTATGTGTACAGTGCTTGTCACTGCAAACTAGTTGTCCTGTGTGCAACTAGATATTGGAAAAATTTCAAGGAAAAATGTGATTCAAGGTGTCTGAGTCTGTACACAGCACTGCCAAACACTCGAGGAGAAACTAATACGTAGACCCTGAAAATTTAAGGATGAAGTATTTAGGCAGATATTCTGAAGTTAGAAACAAATCAAGCAGTACTTACTGAAGACAAAGAACTAGCTTGTCAAGAATAATGAAAAGATGGGTGTCTCATGAATGGCTACTGCCTGGCTACTACTAATGCTGGTCTCACCACAGCTTCACTCTGTTGGGAAACAATGCTCCTTTGCTTCTTCTCTCACCAGAAGCAAAATGTTAGTACCAATCCTAAGAAGAGAAGCAGGCCACAGCCTGTCTGGTAATCCACAGTCTTGTCCTAGATGATGCAAGGGTCTGTAGGCTCATAGCCTTTTTCTGGTAGATGCCTCGAAAAGCAACCAGACTAATCAGGTATGTTAAGCACCACTCACTCTCTAGCCAGAAACAGTCAGGGATCAATGCACTCTGCTCCTACTCTCATCAGGATCAGAATATAAGCACTGATTCCAAGCTTTCACCTATAAAGCAGTTATTAGGCTTTCTGGTGATCATCAGTCTCTAGGAAATAATGTATCTGCACTCCTTCTCTCACCAGGAGAAAACAGAAGCACTAATCCCAAGATGACTACTGAGAGGCAGAATGTGGGCTCTCCAATAACTGGCGGTCTTGCAATAGATGCTTAAAGGTAAGGCGAACAAAAATTGTTTATCCTAAACACTGCAGTGTGCACTAAGCAGTTAGATATGAAAGTGGGTAAGTTAAGTTTTAGCTGTACAAAAAGTTAAGTTTTAGTGGAGAGCTACAATTTTTAAAAAGAGCAAGATAGATTGAAAGGGGGTGGGCATTTTGTATTCTGGTATTATGGAATACAGTAGGATGACCAATAAATTTAAATAGTTGAAGGGGAGTGATTTCAAAAATTGATAATTTTGTGCTTACTCACACCAGCCAGTAAAAGCAGAGAGGAAACGAGATATATGGTCAAATTAACATAAGGGGCAGGGAAATAGAAAGTGTTTAACAACACAACAGCAACAGGGTGGGAGGGTAGAAAAAATAGGTAAGAAGTTACGTTTAGGTTAGGAAACAATGGGGTCTTTTTATGCATGTGGTGCTTCTGGATAGATACATACCAATGGAGGCTCTACATTCTGTAACTGGTTGTAATTACATCAGAATACAGAGGGATGATAACTTCTGTCAAACTGAATGAGATACATTTAGATATTAGTTATACTAAGTAGGAGGAGTTCCTAACTACTAACGCTACATGGACGTCAGAAAAGTTGTCAATTGTCAGAGAAGGTGTCAAAGGTTCTTGACTACTCTATGTATCCCTTTAGAGTGAGCCAAGAGTGTGTGTGTGTTTGTGTGTGTATATATATATATATATATATATTTTATTTTTTTTTTGCATTTAATTTTAGCCCTTTTTCAGTACACCATTAGTTTATGTGCATTAGTTAATGATGTAGTAGTAACACTGCATGAAGGGATGATCAAACAATAAACCTGACTTGCAGTCAGCAGCAAACCTCTTCAGTTATAAGTCTGGTGTTATGGTTTTGAGTTCAGAGAAATATGTGAAAAATAGGTGCATTCCCAGCACTAACCCCTAGGGTACACCACTACCTACTTTTTTGCTTTCTGAAAATGTATCTACTAGCATTATCTGTATGAGTTCTATCTTTTAGCTGTTACCCAATCCATATTTTCATAGACAAATCTAAAGGTAGGTCTCAGTTTCTTTAGAAAACCAGAAACAGAAATGGTGTTAAATACTTTGGCTTGATTTCGACAGGCTGTGTGGACAAAATGGTTACTATTCACAGCATCTGAAAACTTTTCAGAGATATTTACTAAGTTATGTAGACATAATTTCCATTTGAGAAAAGCAAACTGCTGAAGGTCTAGTCATATAATGATTTTGATGCTACAGTTTATGAAGCCAGGTATGATGTCTCTCCTATGCTTGCAGAGTAGACTTGTCAGACTGATGATTTTGTAGTTCCTGAGGTCTGTGGTGGATGCCTCTTTATGAAGACGAATCCCAATAATAGTTCACCACACTTCAGGACAAACCCTGTAGCCTAACTTAGGCAAAACAAGTTCCGAAAAGGTTCTATGAGGATTTGTTTAGCACTATGTATATTAGACATTTAGTAAGTTATCTTGACCTACTGTAATGGTATGTACAGCTTTCAACAGCACAATGAAGTCATGCAAATTTCAAGTCATTGCATGCGCAAGAGATTCAGAGATTTGTAGAATGGTAATGATTGTTTCCAGGGTAACGCTTGTACTAAACTTTTCTACAAGTATATAAGAAATGCCTTTGGGTGTGACTGGGCAATGCATTTTTCCAGGTAGGAGTAAAATTCTGTTGTATAAAAAAGCAGTTGAAGCCGTATGGGGATGGTGATTTTGCAAGTCAAATTTGACAGCTCATAACAGAGTCTGAGAAAGTTTTTAAGTTTTTTTTTTTTTTTTTTTTTTTTAAGTGCTGGTTAAGTAATTGTTTTAGGAATTTTTTTTTTTTTAATATTAATTTCAGGAATCTGGGGCAACTGCGGTGGTGGTCCACTACCAATGATGAGCGGACAGGTGATCTGTTTTGGTGACCCCTAACCGGGAAAAGCCAAAAGAAGAAGAAGAACATTAATTCCAGGAATCTTTGGGCATAAACAAACTTTTGACAAAATATGTCCCCCAGTTTATAAACAGATAATTAAAATCGCCTATCAAAAAATATTCTCCATTAATGATATGTCAGAAAGTACAATCAAAAATCTCTCATTTGTTGGCCCCTAGGGACCTGCCTAGCAGTAAAATCTTTACAGACAAAAAAGGAAATCCCTCACAGTTTCACTCAAGTCTTAAATGCTTGATGACTCCAAACCCAGGTAAAAAGGGAATGCTATCTGCAATGAAATCAAGTCTTAGTTGTAACACAGATGTGAATGAATTCAAGTTGCACAAATGCTTCAAAATCAAGTAATTTGTTATTTAGACATCTGCACAGAAAGGAGCAACATTCATAGAGTTAAAATTTGAACTTATTATTTCATGTACAATTTTCGGATGTCCAGTAGAGGAACTCTGCCTAAAAAGCACCCTATGGAGATAATAAGGACTTTGGTCAAGAAGCGAATGCCACTGTATGAGAGGTGCAGCCCATTCTTTGCAAAGCAAGTTCAATTTTCAGTCATCTCATCCCAAGCTGACACATACTGGATTGCCATGAAATGACACCAACTACTTAACCAATTGTATAAGCCAATTATCATTTGTATTTCAGCATCATTCTGAGTGAAGGCTGGAGTTTACTCTGGATCAGAGCTTTACATTCATTTCTTGAATGCATAGTGACATCCAGCATGTCTCTGCATGTCAGTTATGGTAGAGAATATCAGGTCATTCACACTCACATTGGCTACCACAGGTCCAATTCAAATTTGCCCAGAGTGAGAAAACGAACAGCCCTTTTAACACTGTGGACCCCATTTCCAAAAAAGACCTCTAACTGTCATGCTGACTTGTCCAGCCTTGCAAGCAGAGAGTCAGTGTTCCTAAAATGGAGTCACAGATTACTAAGACATTTCTACTTGCATTCTTTGTTTCAGTGGCAATGGCCTGACAACTATGTACTATGTGTTAGGGTTGCGTTGTTTTTGTGCTTGTAGATTTATGATAAACCCTTATAATTCTGGTTCTAGAGGGCTTTAGAAGTGACTTTTTGAAAAATCATCATATCCTGTATTAGTATATTTGTGCAGAAATGTGGATGATTTTGGTGAGGGGAGCCCTCCATGAAGAGCAGATACATAGACCTCTGATTTATTATATCACATATATCAATTAAATGCTACTATAAAGTTGACTTCTTGCAGTTAAAATAATTTACACTAACTGACAAATAAATTGAGTATATTCTTTGAACTTATCCTTTTATAAGACATAGACTAACCTATCTAAAATGATAGACCAACATACATCTGTCCATTCTATTGCTAGACTTATAGCACTCTGTGTTCTTTCATGGTATTGGAACTGTGAAGTGCTAATAGACAATCAATTCAAGATTCACAGTGAAATGCTTTGCAAGGGCAAGTAAAAAATACTTTACGCAGGAGTAACAGAAAAGTAAAAAAGCAAAAGAAACAACCCCATAGTAATTGTCCTGAAGCATAATGCAACAATCAAGGTCTGCAGTGAATTTTTTGGAGCTGAAAAACATTTTGAAACTCAACAACTACAAAATGCCGAGGGTTGCTGTACTAACAGAATGTTTGGGAAAGGCATGATTCTTGACCAGATTTGCCTTAGCAAAATGATACTGGCAAATCATGCTAACTGTTGATGCCAGAGAAAAAGCAGACTTTTCAACACCAGAAGGCTGTACCAGTATGCTATCTCTCCTTTCGGGTTAGATATTGCCCCTACAGCCTTTCAGTGATTAATAAATGGAGTCATCAGCCTCCCCATAACAAATATGCTACTGCTTACTTAGATGATGTCGTAATTCACTCCAAGGATTGTGATTCCTTTCTAAATCACAGGCTTTACAAGATTCCTTGGGACAAGTTTAGCTAACTGTTAATATCTCCCAGTGAAAGTTAAGCAAGGCAGAGGCAAAATATTTAAGGTATGTAGCAGGTAGGGTAAATATTAAGCCATGGGGGGGGGGGAATTGTTTATTCCAGGCACTATGGAGTATGTGAGGGTATTCTTTGGAAGAGATAGGTACTTTAAAATGTTTACACCACATTACTATCAAAGGTTTTATTCCATTGTGCACCAGTGGAGTGCCCTCTTACAAATTTGGCAAAAGGGATGATTCCTTTCAAAGTAAAGTGGTCACCAGAGGCAGACAAGGTTTTTAAGCAGTTAAAAGAAATATTGTGTTTAAAGCCAGTCTCAGCATCTCCAGATTTTTATCAAGCCTTTATAGTTTATATCTATTCATTAGAGGCAGGTATATGGGAAGTACTATCACAGGCCTTTGTTGGGAAACAAATTCCATTTGTTTTCTGAATGTTACTAGGTCAGAAACCGAGTAATCTATTATTGAGAATGAATGTTGGGGAATCAAGTCAATGCTCTCTGCACAAAAATTGTACCTCCTCAGCCAGGAGTTCACACTGGTGACAGACTATGCACCCCTCCCCCCATAGTGGTTAAATTGGCTGTAAGACAGAAACATTAAGCTGAGTAGATGGTCACTCAGAGAACAACCATTCAAAGCCATACTACCGCACAGATCTGTCTTAATCCAGCATAGTGCAGATGGCTTTTCTAGGGTTCACATACAATCTAGTAGGTCTGACACTGTATGTAGCTAGAGTGGTGAATGTGGAACAGTGTAGAGTTTCTCATCAGGTAATATGTCAAAAATTAAATCAGACTGACACAAGATAATGTAAATGAGGCTGCTGTAAATAACACACATAAACTATTACCTTAAATAAAGCTATTTCTTTTGGAACATTGGTATATTATTTAGACTGGATTCTATTATGTTTACTGGTTAGCATGCAGCATTGGCATTATATAAAAAGAGGGCTGAAGTCAGGCAGTTCAGAGTTGTTGTCTCTTCTTGGAGGGGGATGTTTTGCCTGGATCACTGGTAATGGGTAAAGCACTATAGAGCACAGAGAGAGAGATTCCAAAAGGAAATATCAGGAGGAGTTTGGACGTCTTTCTTTGTTTAGGAAAATCAAAATAAAGAGCCATTGGAAGATCAGAAATGTCTTGCTAAGAAAGAATGCATCCCGCGCTACAAGGGAATATGCTTAAAAGTACTACATATTTTTTTTTTTTGCAGTTTTATGTAACTATTTGGGAAGCACTTGCATTTCTTTGTCTATATTCCACATGATTTTATAGACGTGGCTCTGTTGCATTATCCACTGTGTGAATATATGCACACACATGCATGCATGTGTATGTGGTTGGAAAAGGTGCATGTGTAATGACACATATATTTATTTATTTATTTGCATTTGTTTACAGGGAAGGTCCACTGGGCCATAGTGAGCCCATTTTCACTGGAGGCCCGGGGAGAAAAATGAACATACACAATAAAGTAAATAAGCATGGCACAATATGAATTATTTGGGAAACATTGGGTATACAGTAAAATTATCATTACACAATAAACTAATGAAGCGTAACACAATATAAAATCTACAAAATGCTCACATTACAACATACACTATTGTAGATTGATTGTTTTTTATAGCTTTCTAAAAATAATTTCCAAGACATTACATTGAAAATCTGTATTTTGGAATTAAAAAAGCTATGAAATGTTAAGGTGCCTTAAAATTATTTTGATGCAAAAATGTGTTTGCACATGTCAAGTATTATCCTATCAGTTTGAGCTGCAATGTCTGCAGCATGCTTTCATAACAGTTGGCATGTTATATGATTTCATTCAAGGAGCTATTTTTGAATTGCATGCTATTAAGAAGGTTTTCACCATGCAGCACCTATCCAAAATATTATTCTAAGAAGTCCCTTGTTGTACTTTTCATTCATGTCAGCACAATAATTTAAGTAGGGTATACAATACTGCTAGTGACTTTGTATGACAACACTATCTCATTAGCTTTCTATGAACCATTATGTGTTTTCCAGTGTTGTCCCACTCAAAGCTTTCTTATAACTGACAGCTTAGAAATTGCTCTTCTGAAGGTCTGTATTCATATAGCCTTTTCATGGCAAGCAATTAAGGCCGCCCTTCCCAGTAGTCATGTGTTTGTTAAGTCACCTCTTCATTTGGGATTTAAGATGTCAAACAGACAAGCTGGACTGTGAAAAAATGTATGGCATATAGGGACTCATTCAGTTATGCATAAGTTATAGTGCATGTAAATGATGTCATTATCGCCACTATTTTTAAACTGTTTTGTTAACAATAATTCCCCTGACAGCGTACCTGCTACAGTTTTCATTCTTGCCATCAGTCTGAAACATGCCACCTTTATATAAAAATGTGAATTTAAACATCACACTTTAGTCTTGTACAATATGACATGCCAGATGTATTTGTGGCACAACATAATAATGCTGAGGTTTTCTTTTTATAAATGGAATGTATTCTGCTGAACCGGCTTAATACTTTAAAGAATGCCACTTGACATCCTGCTATAATGAATTATAATGAAAGCCTCATCATTTTGGATCAGTCTTTTATTGTTTATTTATTTTTTAATACAAGCTTTTATAACTAAAGAACAGACATATTTTTAAAGAAAATAGTACAAATAAAGTATTATTATAATAGGGAATATGTTTATTGACCTGGAATACTGATGTCAGTATAAAGGAAGGTAACAACAGAAAGCCTCAATGGATAGAACTATGATATAGCCATAATAAGTGAATAGCTGCAGGTCTGTTTAGCTACTTTTTAATAAAACAAATGGCATTCATGACTTATTTTGTAGTTTTATGTCCCCTAACCTTTATAAGGTGACTAAGCAATATGACAGAGCATAAGTTCAGTTTCCTTCTTGATTGCTAAAGGTTGCAGCCTGCTTTAAGTCACAACACATCTCAATGGCCTATAATGAATGGTAGTGTAGCTGTGTGCAGTTAGACATGGCTGAACACTTTCACATTTTTACATCGCTGTTGCAATAAAGACCACAAGACACTTCAAATTTACCAACAATTGTAAATCAAGTGTCCATGCTGCAGTTCAATTGTACAACGTTATCGTGGGGCTAGCAAATTAGTTACATGTAAGGACTGTTTAAAAACGATGGTACTTCACCAAAAACACTGGCAAAGAATTTGTATGAACAGGAAGACTGGTGTTTCAAAATCAATCTTCTTATTAAAGGACAGCTGGATTTAGGTGCAGGAGATGCTCCTAATAAATTTCTTGAGCCATTTCCCGTCCTTTACTGGTAAGTATTTTACAGTATGTAATGCAATGAAGCCTATATTATCACTTACATCTGGCCATGCTAAACATTTAATTTGCAAGCTATTGCACTTTAAAGAAAAATAAGTCATGTTAACTATGTTACTATAAAATGGCAGCTAGGTGAAACGTGAACAATCCATCATTCACACTGTGCAACATTTTTCATCACAATCAGAAAGCAAATGATTAATTATTATGTTTAAACAATGGACAAATTGACAACTGCCAGACATACGTTAGATTTTCACAAACATTGTTGGCAAAAGGTTAGAGTTTTTCACATGTTTTTCTATGGACGATGACCAAAAATGTGTTGATTAAAATGCTGACCTGTACAAAGGAACTGTGTAGTCATGTTAAGCAGAATGGCACTTCAAAGGAGGTCAACATTCAGCTGCCTGCAGTACTAAAGGCTATTTCTGATGGGTCTAACACCATTTTCTTCTTTGTCTAGCCATTTGCATTCAGATTTATCTCTACTGTCTCCTTGAAAAAATGAGGTTTGGAACAGACCAATTTGTCCAGGGACATCTTCAAGTGGAACTAGATGAAAAGAGTAGTAGGAATTAGGAGGATAAGGGGAGGATAGGGTTAAATAGGAATAAGGGATGATTGGGAGGAAATGAGGTAAGGGTAGGGAGGGACTTAAAGGGTTTTAGGCAAGTGTAACTGGAGTAGGAGTCACATTTTTTGGCATGAACTTGCTATGGCAAGTATTACATCTGCAATGTCCAGTAGATACCATGGAGCAGGTAGGACTTGGAGGTTAGGAAAGCAGTGCTTTTGTTAAGTAGTCAAACTCAAACTCAGGTGTGAGGAGGATGGGGATACCATGGTTGCTAGGTTATTATTTATTATAATGGTGGTCAGAGTAGTTGAGTGTATAATAATTAATTGTAGGTGTATGGTTGGTAGTTGTGTGGTTACCCATGTGCCTTAATGTCATCCTTGGTGGCAGTTGGTTGGTTGGATACAAGTTTTTTTTGTTGTGCTCCTTAACTTTTGAGTGCTCCTTAACATAAGTTCTTGAAGGGGTATGCATGGATGGCATAATAGAGGTTTCTGCCATGATACACGGCTCCTGAGGGGTTATCCGGCATACTGTTTAACAGTACAGATGTTCACCAGTGTTTTGCCCTACTGTTGAGTCAGTTTTTTCATAAATCTGTGGTTTCTGGTACAGTAATGGAATCTTTGAAGATAGCTGTTACAAATATGGCAAACCTGAAGTTTTACATTTCACACCCTTTTATGGACTCGTGGAAATGCAAACTCCTTATAGGTTCATAGGTAGTTACTAGGCTATCGGCCCAAGGGTCTATGTAAGCCTAGTCAACAAGGTTCCCTGGCTTACACCACCCAAGAAAGTTATTTTCCTGTGCCACTGTTGAGCAGAGACACAGAAGTGATCCCTGGGGTGTATTTCCTATTTCCCATCCACTCATCAAGATTTTTCTTGAAGAGTACTAATGAAGAACTTTGCTTGACATAGATGGGTAGCCTGTTCCAGAGTATGGGAAGTCTCTGGGACAGGAATCTATCCCTCCAGCATGTCCTGTTTATTGTGGTGACAAGGTTTAGGTCCCTAGAGTGTGTAGCTTGGAGGGATTGGGATTTCTTTAGGTGTAGCATGTCCAACAGCTCCGGGTTTGACATAGCTTTATATGTCAGGCAGAGATCACATCAAAGTAGGCGATATGCTATGGAGTAAAGCTGGAGTTTTTTGAGGTGGTCAGTGTAGGGCATTTGTTTGAGGCCAGTAATCCTCTTTGTGAGGTACTTCTGTGGCCTTTCCAGCTGCTGCAGATGTCTTGTGAGGTACATTCCAAAAGGGGCATTGTTCTCTATAATGGGTCTAATGAGTGTCAAGTAGAGGGGAACAATGACCTCTTTTATCCTGGATGAAAACCCTTTTATGATGAGGTGTGCCACGTAGATGGACTTCCTGACTACTGTGGCGATGTGACTATCCAAGGAGAGACTACTGTCCACCTGGGTCCCAAGGTCTCTTATCACACATTAGGTGTTAAGTAGATTGCTGTCTATGTGGTAGTTCATGGGTACAGAGTTTTTACCAAAGGGGATGACACTGCACTTTTTGGCATTGAGCTTGAGGCCATGGCTCTGAAATCAGGCATCTGTCTCAACGAGGCCCTTCTGTAGGATGTCCACATCATTTGGGGACTTGACTATGGCTCCTAGTTTGCAGTAATCTGTGAACTTCATTAGCCAGAGGCCTTCTGTGTTTGTACTTCAGAGAAGTAGATACCAAACAGGAGAGGTCTCAGGATGGAACCCCGTGGTACTCCACTTGTCACTGCTTTGAGGTCAGATTTGGAGTCTCCAACTTTTACAGTGTGGGTTCTGTCAGTGAGCCAGTTGGCAACCCATCTTGTGACATCAGGATTTATACCTAGTTTAGTGAGTTTAGCTATAATTCCAGAATGGGGGATGGTGTTGAAAGCTTTGGCAAGGTCAAGATAGGCTGTGTGAACCACCTTACCCTCAACTACAGCTTTGGTGACTGCCTCAAAGAAGTTGATCAGGTTCAGGAGGCATGATCTGCCTTTCATAAACCTGAACGGGGTGGGATCCAGAGTTTGAAGGTTACCAATGTCTTTATTTATGAGTTCCATGATGATACGTTCCATGGCCTTGCAGACCAGGCTCATCAGGCTAATAGGTCGATAGTTCCCGGGATCAGTGGTGGCTCCCCCTTTGTGGAGTGGGATAACTGTTGCTGTGTGCCATTCAGTGGGCACAAAGCCTGATGTGAGGCTATTATTGAACATGGTGCTTAAGTGGGGAGTCAGTTCATTCTGAAGTTCATGTAAAACGCAGCCTGGGATGTTGTCCGGTCCCATGGATGCTGTATTTTTGGCTTTAGAGAGTGCAGCTTTTACCTGCGTAGTTGTGATTACAGGAACTCTGCATTCTTCCTGTATAGATATGGGCCCTTTAGGGGGTGGAGGGGTGTAAAGTTAGCACTGACCCTATCTGCCAGGATGTTGGCAATATCAGTTGGTTCTGTAATTTTCATGCCTTTGTGCTGTAACTCAGAGCAGATCTTGGTGTTGCCATCAAGATTCTTGGCATAGCTATAGAATGCTTTGTGGTTGCCTTGGTTAGATAACAGTTAAAATGGCCTCTCAGTTGCACCACTTCTACTCACATGTCTGTGGCCAAGAGTTCTTGCAGCCAGCAGAGCATGGCTACTAATGGTTTGAGAGGGGCAGGCTGTGTCTTTGATCTCCGCTGGATATGCTGTCTGAGTCAGTTGTGAAAGGTAAGGATTTTAGTGCTGGTGTATTTAACTTGGTGGCTTAGTGTGTGGTTATAGTCAGCTGAGCAGTAGTTGTTTCTGCAGTGACTGGAAGTGTCTTGCATGCATGCGCAGAGGAGTGTTAGCGATTAGGGGGAACAGGATCCACAAATGATCACAAAAGATCCAGGTTTTGCCTCACAATTACATTGTAAACCTAAAGGATGCACTGTTTACTTTGTGGCCTCCTAAAATCTGTTTTCCCCTGGTTAATGCACTGCACAGATGGTTGAGTTGGCCTGGTGGGGGTTGCTCTGGCTGTGGTTCAGAGGGTCCTATTCAGTTACCAGGCAGAGTTGTCTATATTTAAAAAATAAATAAATTATATATATATATATATATATATATATATATATATATATAGCAGCACGGATGTGGTTCATGGGCTTGGAAGGGCTTTCACTGTTGGTCATGCACGGTTGCTGCCATTGGGTTCCAGTCATTGCTTCACAGAGACTGAGGCTACTGCTGTGGAGTGGCAGATTTGTGTTGTGGTGGGCTTTACCTGTGCATTACTGCCTGTCGGAGGATGTTCACTCTCCAGTGGGGGGGTTGTTTGGACATTCTGACCATTTTTGAAGGTTGTGCAGTGTGGTGTAACGCAAGGGAGTCAATGGATTTGTGGCACAGTGAGACAGACGGAAAATTTGCAGTTGTATTAACATACGTATCAACACGTATAACTTTGTATAGATTGTAGGAGTCATTTCTAGGCTCATTGTAGGTGCTGCTAAGGGCACTTTTGTCTAACATAAAAGATTGAAACGATACTACTTTTATGGTTTAATCATATTTTGACTTGGGAATGAGGGTCCATTCCTATTACGTTATTAGAAAACCAAAACACTTAGAGAAGTTAAAGATATTAGAACCACATATGCATTCCATATTGGTGTCTTGCAACATGCACAGAACTATTCTCTCACCAGTTGTGTTCAGTGATTGTAATTTTATCACCATTGTCAATTGTATGTAAA
The DNA here is from genome assembly GCF_019279795.1 of Protopterus annectens. Classification (NCBI taxonomy): domain Eukaryota; kingdom Metazoa; phylum Chordata; order Ceratodontiformes; family Protopteridae; genus Protopterus; species Protopterus annectens. The sequence goes on along the minus strand of NC_056748.1, from coordinate 634,952,216 downwards.
AAGAACTTGTGCGATAGCTACACAAATGGCTCCTAGCATACAAAGGAACATTATATTTTAATAAGTAGTTGTTGTATATAACTGATTCTATAAAAATAGGTTTTAGGTGTTTTACCCCTGGATGATGAGCGGATTCATGGGAAAAGTTGTAAATAACATGAATTTACATGTAAATGGAGCAAATAATGTACAAATGCTGTGTTATATGACTAAAGCCTCACTTAACCCACCCCAGAATTTAAGGACCCAAGAAAAAATATATGCTATTACCTTGTGTATGTTTTTGATTTGTGCTGAACTTCATATTGCCTTTTAGTCCATGGGTAAAAATCACTGGCAACTGACTGGGCTGACAGTTTGCAGAATGCTTTTACTGCACTCAACAAAACATATTGGTCAGTGTGATAATAAATAAATATTTTGTCCATTTTTAGAATAAGGCATGTACAACTGAAAGCAGGGTGATACTATTTAGTAATATAGAAATAGATTAGAGGGTTCTTTGCTGACGTTTGCCCCATTAAACAACCCACTACCGGTTTTAAGGTGTTCTGCTATCATTTCCTAGCAGTTCAGGAATGATAGGCAGCGCAAACCCAACCCAACACTTTTCGATGACTTTTTCTGTCGTTGTTTCGCATGCTGCCCGAGCCTCTGAAGTGATAGCTTATCTAGTAACTTTTAAGAGAAGTTAGTGCAGCTATCCATTAAACATGGGAGTTCCAGAATTTTTAGTACCCGGTAGCTGGGGGGGCAGACGGCTTAAAGATAAGGTATGGTGGGGTCTGCGGGTGTTTGTATTATGCGGGTTATGTTATTCAAAGCCTCTGCATTAACACAGAGGCCATTGCAGACTCTGAAGTCTGCTGTTTTGGCAGAAGTATGGACTGATTAAAATTTTCTATATCCAGTTTATGGATCATTACAGATAATATTACTTATGTGGCCAGTTGACCACACATGAGACCTGGCTGTAGGACATTTAAGCATTTCAGGTGGTAAATACTCTTTTCAGCTACTTTACATCATCCACTAATTTGCCTTAGGAGGCAGGGATGTCTTTTGAGACTATAGTACTGCTTAACTTGCTAATATTTTGGTTGCCTTAAAATTTTATCGGTTTTCTTAAACTTGTCGGTTAGTTGGCAAATTAATTGTAAATTGTTATAGCCTGGAGGGATGACAGGTGTTTCTAACAGAAATATTACAGATTAATGCTGATCTAACACGGATTATTCCTTTGTTTTCTAAGCTTATAAAGAGCAATATTTTAGACGTCATTCTCACTTTGAGTCAATTGTCCCAGTTTTACTTATACCTTTGTTTAGAAATTTTCCTTGGTGAAATTCAGAGGGATGACTGACACGTATGTTACTGCTGTTTTGTAGTATAGGGACTTTGCTGCCCTAAGGTGACAGAAATGACAGGTTTTAGGCTCTTTAAATATTGAAAGCAGGGTCATAGTGATAAGGTGTTTGCTGCATGGTCACAAGAGATAGGGATAGAGGTTCATCTTTGTTCAGTTTTATAAAGGCAAGTGGCTTAACTTGTTTTTCTTTTGCAGATCACAGAGGTATGGAACTGGAGTGGGCATCAGTTGGTGACCTGAATTAAGGGGACTCAAAAGAGGATGGAGGCTGCTTCAATGGATGTCCCGGTTCCTTGGGTGATGCACAATGAGGTCATAGATGATGAAGCGCTGAGTGAGCAACTGTCAGTGCCCTACCAGAGGTGGATTTGAAAGGTAATGGATTCTGCTTGGGTGGATGTTTTGGTTGCTGCAGTGGTGTACAATGAGGTTGCAGGTAATCTTTATTCAGCAGTTTGAGGTAGTGTGGGAGCAACTTGAGGCGCAGGTCTGTTTGGGGTACAGTATTACACCAGGTGGGGTGATTTCACAACAACCATAGGAATCTACTTATATTTGGGGGGATTGGTTGGTGCCTTGGCTGTCAGAAGAGGTGTAAGATGGCAATGGAGCAGTTGTGCTGTATGTTTGCAGAAGGTGTATCACGTCGCTTTAAGGTTAAAAGGCTTGCTGCAGAATTTTGGGGCACCTCTTTATACGCAGTTAGACATGCCATAATTGGGTGGAACTCTTGTGGTGCATTTACAGTTACCTTTCCAGCTTACTGTGTGGGTAGAGGGCCCATGATGTACTCTGGTGATAGAAAGCATGACATTTTTCATAGGTCATGGTAGGTATTGGTAGTGTTATATACTAGGTTAGAGTTTAGAAGGGAGTACCACAAGAATCATTTCATTTATGTTTGAGTGAATTTTGTAGAGAGGGTTTTAGGAGCATTGTAGGCATGAGGATTTGTTTGGGATATTTTGAGAACAGTGTATTTTGTTTATGGGGGCGATAGAGGTTTTAAACAAGGCATGCTTTTGGAGTTTTCCAGCAGTTGGCCATGTTATACTTTACTAGTGGCATAGGTAGCATGGGGGTTAAGGATAGTTCTGAATGTTGTGGCTAGGATTCTAGCCTTGATTGGCATTAGGAGGTAGTGAATTTTGGAGGGGGTTTAAGGTTATGTAGGTGCAGTCAGCACCTTAATTAGAAGCATAGTGTTGTACTATCGTTACCCTTCAGGTGTGATATGTTGCAGGAGTTCTTTGTTGTTGCGCTATCATAGGGAGTTTTCAGGAACTAGTTCATGGGGGACTCAGGGAAAGGAATATATTTCTACCGTACAGTTGTCCAGGAGGTCTGATTTTGGTTTTATAATTTGGTTCTTTTTCATAAAATGCTGGCTTTCTGGCAGTTAGTGTCATATCATTGAGAGTTGGAGTTACAAATTTATTTTTCTCCAGTAAATTCAGGTCACTGCAAAACTGTTTTATCTTTTTTAAGTTTGTGACAGCAATGTTTGAAATTATTCCTATTGGCATGGTTACAGGTGCCATCGTAGCCCCTTACAGTCTTTGTGGAACATTAGCAAGGTGGCGAGGTGTGTAAATCTGGAGTTACAGTTGGAAGATTAATAGAGGATTGGTGATTTAAGGAGGCGATTTCAAGGTAAGGGTGTTGGGTGGTTTACTGTGTTTAGTTTGGTCATTGGGAAGGGCTTAGCAGTTAAGTGCTTCTGCATGGTTCAAGTGGCAGTGGGATTAGTGTTTAGATGCCTTGCTGGCTGGTGTTGATGCAAGTATCATTATGAAGCTTTTATTGGCATGGTAGCTGGGTAAATTGAGTACTTCACTCATACACAGTGGGTATGCTAGGTTATGAGGTTATGGCAGGTTACTTCAGCATTAGATAGGGATCAGTGGTTTGCTTTCAGCTTCTAAGGCAGTGGGCTAATTTTGTTATGTATGTGATAGGGATTTGACAGGTGATGCCATGGATACAGTTTGGCTACACAGGATGAGGTACACTGAATCACTGAATGATGTTTGACTTGATGCCTTTTAATGGTGGTTAGGTTGTTGGAAGTTTGGTCAGAAGAGGGGGAACACCCTGGTCAGGCTGGTGGGTGGAGAAGAGGGGCAGGCTTGCCCTCTTCTGTTCCCCTTTTGGTGGTGAATGTTCAATTCAATAAGTTGGGAAAGGCAAGTGAGCCGGTTGTGCTGCTTGATAAGGAAAGACAAGTGAGTGGTTGCAATGCTTGATAAGGAAAGACAAGTGAGTGGTTGCGCTGCTTGATAAGTAAATAAGCAAGTGGAGGTAAGCTGCTTATTTGATTGGAGGTAATTCAATAAATGGTAACTGAAGTGAGTGGTATGCTGCTTCATAAATAAGTGAGTGGAGGTATGGATGTCCCTTACTGATTAGGAGGAACGGGGTCACGCAGTCCTATGTTAATATTACTTGGATGTTATCTTCACCTGTATCATGTTTTGGTTGAAATTAATGAATATTGGTTAACGACCATGTTTATGGAAGTTTAATAAAGGATAGTCAAATGTCATTTAGTGTGATGTTTTAATTGAAGGGGACCGGGACAAAAGATCTGCTGAGAATAAAGCACAAATGAACTAAGTAAAGACTTTTGTTAAAAGAATAAGGCAATGTGGGCACTTTATGGAACTGTAGTTCATTCTGTATTTCACCAAAGTTCCGTAATAGATATCTGAACTTAACTGGTCTTGGGAAAGAAAAAAAAAACTAGATAGTTTTAGTGTGGTTGTTTAACCTGTGGTTATGGTTTAACTAAAATTATTTTTTTTTTATTCTAGAATTTCTTGCAAGACTATGTAAAACATTTATTTTTCAGATGTATTCCAGGCATAGTCACATGGAAGAGGAGAAGTACGCTAACTCTATATATTTTATGCCATCAATGCTGGAACAATTAGAGATTATCTTCAAAACGTGTCAAATGTTTAAAGAAACGTGTGCAGTTAAGTGTTTATCAGATGTGCTAGCTTTCTGTCTAGAGAAGCAGAGACACACTCTATATTTTTTTTTATACAGGCAAATACAAATCTCCAGACATATTTTATTAATATTGTATTTCCATTGTCATTCTGAGTACTGCAACTGAGTCGTTTTTATGTGAAGGAGTTAAGGAGAACACAATGTTTCTAAAGAGCATCATACGTATACATTTTGCTGTGACTTGAAAATGTGAGGGACAGGGAAACAGTAACAGGAAATATTAATGATGGAGTTATTACAAGATGTCAAATATTGTTTGAATGCAAGACAATATGCAAGTAGAAGAAAGGTTAAGAAAAAAAACACTTTTAAACTGTAGTGAATTTTTGAGTAGTTCTGGTTTGGAAGAATTCCTCACTGAGTTTCAGGAGAGGTGCAATAATTTTAATTAAATCTTCATTAAAATGGTCACTCTTAAAATAAGTACCTGATATGGAAAGATGTGGTTGAAAAAGCAGTATGGAATATCTCAAGGTTAAATATGTTTGTTTAATACAATCAAGATAATGAAGATTTTTCCAGCTTTCTAGCTCTAAGATTTCTATACAGAAATGGATGTTAGAAGGAATTATATGTAGAAATCTGAGCAGGACCATAAAATATGTGTTGTAATTTTTTTTTTATGTTTTATTTTCAGGAATGCAGAATGTCTTTGATTAGCATGGCTTACATATGTGTCCTCAAAAGTCTCAGCAGTAGAAAAAATTATTTGTGAAAGAACAACATCTTTTAAAGGTAATTCAAAATACCAGAATCATCCATAATCCATTACTAGATCCCAATGCTTTGCATTGTAAGATAGCAGCTTTAAGGCATTTGATAGGAAGTAGCCCATAGAGTCTGGTTCTAAAAATTTGGAAAAAATCAGAGTTACAACACAGGCTTCTGAAATTAGTTTAATGGATGTTGGGGAATATTTATTTATTTGTTTAATTATTTATTAATTCTGTCATTTAATTTTATTTTCTTGAATGTATTTATTTACAAACCCAAATTCTTGTCAACATTGCTCTTCTGGGAATTCCCATGTTAATGGAGCCCTGAATAGATGTCTCCAGGCAAAAAGCAATACACAGTAAAACATTATAATACAGTTTTAAGCACATTTCCCCCATCTCTCCTTTTATTAATGACCTACCTTTCAACTCAGCCAAGGGCATGTTTACTCTTTCCACTGACATTATCTTATCAAGATCAAATATATTTATTAAGATATTACAATTATCTATATGAACGACACAAAATCAGTGTCTTTCTAGAAAATCAGTTAACGATTATTCTAAAATGAGTATGGTTCACAGGTGGATTCTAAGCTAAAGACCTCTGGGGCCTTAATAAGCCTAGTCATGCATGCCAAATGTATCTCATGTTTTTGTACCTTAGCATTTATTTTAAGGGGTATATGTCAACTAGGGCAAGATTTACAGGCTGCCCTTGTCCATTAAAGACTTGGTGCTTAGACGTAGAGTCCAGGTTTCTGTCGAATAGGATTAGAGAAGAGCTCTGCTTCACATACATAGGAAGCCTCTTCCAGAGAAGGGGAATTCTCTGAGATACATACCTCCCTCCAATGTGCCCTATTTATGTTGCAAGCAAAGTTGAACTCCCTAGTTCAAAGTCCATCAGAGTGGGATCCAAGGATGTCTTGTATGCATGGCATAGGAACATCAACAGTCTGTAGGAAACATATAGAGATATGCCTTTGAGGTGATCTGTGTAGGACATGCTGTTTATGCACAGAATTATTTTTGTGAGGAACCACTGTGGACATTCCAGCTTTTGCAGATGCAGGTGCCTGGTCAGGCACATACTGATGGGGGTGCTTTACTCAATGATGAGTCCAGTGAGGACAGAATACAGTGTAGCAATGACTTCCTTGGACCTGGATACCATGTAATTGCCTGCAAGTTGAGTAATATAGAATGATTTCCTTAATACCTTAAATGCATGTTTGTCATGAACCAGATTACTAACTACATACACACCAAAATCCCTGACTTTTGGTTCAACTCTTAGAGGTGTGTTATCAATGAGGCAATTTCTTAGGGTGGCTTACTTCCCAAAGGATACTATTATGCATTTCTTGACAGTGAGTTTTAACCTGAGCTCTAACACAAGTTATTTGTCTGTGCTAGTTCTTCTTGTAGGGTATTAGTATCGGTTATATATTACAAGACTGAAGACGCATTCTTTCGAATGCATCTTTGTCAAACATAAAAGGCTGAAAACACAAAATATCAAAGTGGCTGTTAAGCGAACTCTTTCCCTGGGAAAGAATTTGCTTGGCCACTTCAGTACTTTGACATTTTTGGCACTGTAGTGCAGTCTCGGAGTTGGTATATTTAAGTAGAGTGTGTGTGTGTGTGTGGGGGGGGGGGCAAAGCCCCCCACTTAATGTAATGTTTGAATTTTTTATTTTTTTTTTTGTTGGAACAGTGATTTTTTTTCCCTTGGAAAAAATTGCTGTTCTGACACTTTGACATTGTAAGCTTTCGCCTACATAGGGTCGATCAATCACTGTTCACTTTTTTAAGTGTTCAGTGATCCAATATAGACCCTTAGTATCTTGGAGGGGATTCTATGACTGCTCACAGTATGTAATCATTGACTAACTTTGTTCACTGGAGGCCCAACATTAGTCTTGATGTCCAGAAAGTAGATGCCAAAAAAGAGCAGACCCAACACAGAATCCTGAGAGTTTCCACTAGTGACTGACCTCATTGTGGAGGCGGTCTCCCCTATTCTAACTTCCTGGGTATTTTCTGAGAGCCAGCAGGGTATCCAGTGCATAACACAGGGGTTCATGACTAGCTATCATGAGTTTGTTTACAGTGCCTTAGCCAAGTCAAGGAAGGAAGTATGCAGCATTTTGCCCTCATCCATTGCCTCGGTGACCTTCTTAAACATGTCCATCAGAATGTGTAGGCACAATCTACCCTTAAAGAAAAAGCAAAAACAAACTGAACTGGATCCAGTATTTGAAGGTTTTCTACACCCATACTAACCATTTCCATAATTCCTTCCATGGCTTTGCATGTGAGACTAGTCAGACTTATGAGTCTGCAGTTCCTAAGGTCCACTGATGTCTCACCCTTGTGCGGAGAGATGATAGTTGCATTTTTACATTCATGTGGCACAAACCATTAATGGAAACTATGGTTAAACAGTGACTCCAGTGGTCCTGACAGGTCATGTTTCAGGCTATTTAGGAGGCCTCCTGAGATGTTATCAGAACCCATCAATGCTGTGTTTTTGGCTTTATAGAGCGCATCTAGGACCTGCTCCCTAGTTATAGTCGAGGAGGGATTTATTGATAGTATTTCCTGTGGGAGGTGGCAAAGAGGGTTAAAGCTGGACCTGAATTTGTCAGCCAGCAGATTTGCTATATCATTCGGTCCTATATAGGTGGATCCATTTACAACCAGTTCTGAACACTGCTGTATGTTGCCTTTGAGGTTCTGATTGGCCTATCCCTGGGGTGCCATCTTTACAACATTACTTCAAATGTGGATTTAGTAGACTTAATTTGCGCTCTTAATTGTTTGCATTGGTTGATGAGAGTGATTTTTTCAAACCAGGCATAGCACTTCCTAATTTTGGCTTCTTTTGTTGTATGGTGCTCTTAGAACTCCCAAGGACCAGTTCCATTTCAAGATTTAGCTATTAATATTCCACTCTTGTCTCCTGATCCATTAATTAATAATGAAAAATAGTTGTGTCTATGAGTAGGGCAATAATTATTCTTTCAATACCACAAAGAAACCAAGTTCATAACCACCTTAAACTGATATATAAACAGTGTATGCACTTATTTAAGGAAGTTAGTGAAACAGTAGCTTTGAAATTACTGATTTTAAAACTATATTGTGCACTTCCAGTTCTGGCTTTGCAAACAAACATCACATAATTCCACAATTTTCCAAGTCACAAAAAATAAAATTCTCCATTTCATAAACCTTTTCAGAAATAGAGAACATCACTAGCTTACACTATCTGAGGCAAAATGTGTTCCCATGAATGCAAGGACAATATTCCTACTAATCTCTTCAGTAAAGAAATTACTCAGGGCGAGTTACTGGCCATCACACCAGCATGTTAAAATAAGGTCTTGGTTGTACTAAGCACAGAACCAGGAAGACAGCCTGATATATCTTGATTTAAGTAAGCAGTAGATGAATTACCTTTCTGTAAAATTGTTTATACCCCTAGAAACTCTATGCCAATTTATATTGGAGGTTTCACAGACTACTCCACATTCACACAATAATTCAAAGACTAATTCATAGAATAATTAACTACATTCCCAGAACCAGGACAAGCATCACAACTTTTACATGCACCAGTCTATGTATTAAATATTTTTAAAATGTAAAAACACCTTCAAGTGATATCAGTTTATTCTCTTATTATTAATGTTTGAATTCTGTATCAATCAGCATCCCTTTGCCATGAATCTGTCAATCACGAAAGGTATTACACATTCCTCCAAAATGTGAACATAATGAAATAAAGCATCACATGTAGGAACCATTTGAGATTCTGACCTCCATAGCAACATGAATGAGATTCATGCAGATGGGTCACAGCAGTGAGGCCTTCGTCCAGCAATACACATCACTAGTCCCAACAGAGAGGCCTTCCTCCTGTTACAGCTGTATAATATTATAGTGTACATGGTCACAAAGCAAACCATCTCCTCCCGTCATGTAGATTGTTTAGAGAAAACAGAAAGTCCTGCTCATATCACAGGTTTTAGAGATGTATGACTGCTTCTAAAGACTTCTTTCTACCCAATAACCTACATATGAGACTTGGTTGGGGATGTAATAGTGACAACTCATTTGCAGTAATTTGCAAATGTCTCTCAGCAGCAGAGACTGCAAACACCATGTCCATGGTAATTATAATTTTACCTTGCTTTGCAACTTTGCATCTTATGAGGTAAGATTGGGAAAGCATACCTCTTTTTCAAAGAAATCTTAGAATCTTCCCATTGACTGTATTATTTCAGTATCCTGAAAGAACAGTATTTTCTGCAGTGAACTGATCTACTACTCTAGGACTGAAATTGTTACTTCTATAATGCCTATATGAGCCTCACATGCCTCTTCTGTTAATCCAGGCATACAGTGTTAACTAGTCATTGATCATTTAGGGAAGTTGTAACTGCCTACTGTGTCCTTTTAGTGGCAAAGCATTTTAACTCCAGATGACGCAAGGCCCGTGGAAGGCATGATGTCTGAAACTTAGCGGTGCTTTTGCCCTCCACCTTCTCATGTAAATAAAAGATCCTTATGTTTCTTCCTCATGCCCAGTCCTCTAGTTTGTCTATATGGCTAAACAGATGTGTGATCTGATGTTTTTTTTTTCTTCTAAATCACTTTATTAAATATTTTGTCATGTTAAGATCAAAATATACACCAATAAAACAATACTTCCATTAACAGACTTTCTTCCACTCTATGTACATTTATAATCATAGTCCACTACACATGCTATAATAGCAAATTACCATTTTTACATTCTTCAAATACCACCACAATACACATTCACACTGTCCAGTTTTTCTGCTCATCCCATATTAGCATTCCTTTTGAAGAACCTACGACATTCATAATATATATATATATATATATATATATATATATATATATATGGGTGCACTTTTGAATAATGAAAGTTCACTACTTCGAACTTCAAAAGTGCATCCACACTAACGCGAAAGTACACTTTAACGAAAGTGCACTCTCGTGAACCTGCTAGACAGAACAGGCTAGCAGTCATGGACATTAGGGTTAGGGCATGGGTTAGAGTAAGGGGAGAGTTAGTAGGACTATCCCCTTACCTTGACCCGTGCCCTAACCCTAAGGTCCGTGACTATCGCACCACAGTGGAAGACATTCCAAATCAGGCTATGTCCTCCACTGTGGTGTGATAGTCACAGACCTCTGGGTTAGAGCATGGGTTAGGGTAAGGGGATAGTTAGTAGGGCTATCCTCTTACCTTGACCCATGCCCTAACCCTAAGGTCCGTGATTATCACACCACAGTGGAGGACATAGCCCATTTTTCAATGCCCTCCATTGTGGTGCGGTAGGTTCGGTCTAGTGAGCTTGAGCGAAACTGCACTTTCATTAAAGTGCACTTTCTCTTAAGTGGTGATGTACTTTCCCATTTCGGAAAAGTGAATTTTCATTGTAGGAAAGTACACCTATATATATACATATATATATATGTTTATTTTTTTATTTTATTTATTTATTTAACATTTGTTAACTGGGAAAGTCCGACTTGGAATGAAGCCAATTTTCAGTGGATGCCAGGGGAGAAAAGCTTCAGACGCATGTTTTTGTAACTTGGGAGAAAACCAGCACACCTGGAGGAAACCCACAGAAATGCAGGGCGAACATGCAGACTCTAAACAAAAGGCACCCCAGTCGAGAATTGAACTGGAAAACCTCTTGCTGTGAGGCAACAATACTACGGCTGCACCACTGCACCATCCTGTATATATATATATATATATATATATATATATATATATATATACACACACACACACACACACACACACACACACACACACACACTCACACATATACGCACGCACACACACACACACACACACACACACATACATATACATAGTGTGTATTCAACTATTTTAAGTGTCCTTTTTTATAGGTTCATAGGTGTGTACTAGGCTAATGGCCCTGGAGACTTTACAAGCCTAGCCCATAGGATTACCCTGGCATCGTGCCACTGAACCTTATTTCCCAGTGCCTCTGTCAAGCATAGTCACTGGAGTGATCCCCGGGGTGAATATTCTATTTCCCATCCACTCCTCAAGATTTCTCTTGAAGAGGGCCAGTGAGGTGCTCTGCTTGACATGTATGGGAAGCCTATTCCATAGCATGGACAATCTCTGTGTTATGAACCTGTCCCTCCAGCATGTTCTGTTGATAGTGGTAATGATGTTGAGGTCTCTGGAGCATGTGGTGTGGATTTTTTCTGTTAGAGCTGAATATCTGTTACTGTTTGTGACCTTTTGAGCTTCTAGTGAAACCTTTTGTCTAGGGTGGCCTAGCTGTTTTCTTTGCAGCAGAAAGATTCAGCCTAGTTTGATCTAGTTAAAGGCATTCCTACAACAATGTTATTTTTGACTGGATAATTGGGCTGGTTTCGGTTTCTCTGCCTTTAATAGCCAGTGTTTTAAACCAGTTGTACTTATTTGCTCAAGCTGTTCAGAGCTGCAGGGAGAGCCTTCTGCCAATTGCGCTGCTGTGATATTTCAAAAGGATAAGTGCTTATATTGAACTGTTTTCTGCACTTCTGTTTTACTGTATATTTCTGTAATCTGTGCAACTGTTTTTTAGTCTCCTTTTTGTCTGTTAAAGCTAAATATCTGTTTTGGTTTGTGACCTTTTGAGCTTGTAGTGAAATCTTTTGTCTAGAGTGGCCTAGCTTTCTTTTTGGCAGAAATAATCAGTCTAGTTTGATCTAGCTAAAGGGATTCCTGCAACACTTTTATATTTGATTGGATAATTGGGCTGGTTTCATTTTCTCTGCTTTTAATAGCCAGTGTTTTAAACCAGTTGACCTTATCTGCTGAAGTTGTTCAAAGCTGCAGGGAGAGATCTTCTGCCATTTGCTCTGCTGTGATATTGCAAAAAGATAAGTGCTTATTTTCAATTGTTTTCTGCACTTCTGTTATACTGGGGTTCCTTTCACAATGTTGAAATGCTGAAACCTTGAATTTCATATGGTTGAGACCATATGATCAAAGTTTCAGAATTTTGAAATTCTGAATGGAGATCTGCATACAGCACAGAATGGGAGGTTTCCCTTTGCCTCTCTGCAGTGCGATCCCGGAGTTGGTATATATATATATATATATATATGTAGCTGGGGTATGGGGGGTGCAGGAGGGCTTGCCCCCCTGCATAATCATTTAACTATTTTTTGTTTTGTTTTGGGATTTGTTTCAGAATTCTGCTATTCTGGAACATCAGTCATATGGTCTCGATCATATGACATTCGATGTTTCAGAATTTCGAGATTACGAAGTGAATCCATCTTACTGTATATTTGTGTAATCTGTGCAATTGTTTTTTAGTCTCCTTTTTTAGCCTGTTTAGCAATAAATATCTGTTACTGTGTGTGATCTGTTGAGCTTGGAGTGAAATCTTTTGCGTAGAGAGGCTTAGCTGTTTTCTTTGTGGTAGAAAGAATCAGTCTAGTTTGATCTAGCTAAAGGCATTCCTGCAACACTGTTATTTTTGATTGGATAATTGGGCTGGTTTTGGTTTCTCTGATTTTAATAGCCAGTGCAGGAAACCAGTTGTATTTACTTGCTCAAGCTGTTCAAAGCTGCAGGGAGAGGTCTTCTGCCATTTGCTCTGCTGTGTTACTAGAAATAGGTAAGTGATTATTTTCAACTGTTTTCTGCACTTCTGTTTTACTGTATATCTGTGTAATCTGTGTAATTGTTTTTTAGTCTCCTTTTTTGTCTGTTGAGCTGAATATCTGTTACTGTTTGTGACCTTTTGAGCATGTAGAGAAATCTTTTGTCTAGAGAAGCCTAGCTGTTTTTTTTGTGGCAGAAAGAATCAGTCTAGTTTGATCTAGCTAAAGGCATCCGTGCAACACTGTTGTTTTTGATTGGATAATTGGCCTGGTTTTGGTTTCTCTTCCTTTAATAGTCAGTGTTTTAAACCAGTTGTACTTATCTGCTGAAGTTGTTCAAAGCTGCAGGGAGACACCTTCTGCCATTTGCTCTACTGTGAAATTGCAAAAAGATAAGTGCCTATTTTCAACTGTTTTCTGTACTTCTCTTTTAGTGGGGTTCCCTTCAGAATGTCAAAATGCTCAAACCTCAAATTTCATATGGTCGAGACCATATGATCGAAGTTTCAGAATTTTTAAATTCTGAACGGAGATCTGCATACAGCGCAGAATGGGAGATTTCCCTTTTCCTCATGTAGTATGAACTCAGAGTTGGTATATTTATGTAGCGGGGGTGTGGGGCATGCAGGGAAGTTGCATCCTTGCATAATCGTTTAACTAGTTGTTTTTTTTTGTTTGTTTTGGGATTTGTTTCAGAATTTTAATATTCTGAAACATTGATCATATGGTCTCGATCATATGACATTCGATATTTCGGAATTTCGAGAGTAAGAAGTGAATCCATATTACTATATATCTGTGTAATCTGTGCAATTGTTTTTTAGTCTCCTTTTTTTAGCTTGTTAGATCTGAATATCTATTACTGTTTGTGACCTTTTGAGCTTGGAGTGAAATCTTTTGCCTAGAGAGGCTTAGCGGTTTTCTTTGTGGCAGAAAGAATCAGTTTAGTATGATCTAGCGAAAGGCATTCCTGCAACACTGATATATTTAATTGGATAATTGGGCTGGTTTTGGTTTCTCTGCCTTTAATAGCCAGTGTTTTAAACTAGTTGTACTTATTTGCTTAAGCTGTTCAAAACTGCAGGGAGAGGCCTTCTGCCATTTGCTATGATGTGATACTGGAAAAAGATTCATGCTTATTTTCAGCTATCTACACTTCTGTTTTGCTGTATATCTGTGTAATCCATGCAACTGTTTTTTAGTCTCCTTTTTTGTCTCTTAGAGCTGAATATCTGTAATTGTTTGTGACCTTTTGAGCTTGGAGTAAATTATTTTGTCTAGAGAGGCCTAACTGTTTTCTTTGTGGCAGAAAGAATCAGTCTAGTTTGATCTAGCTTTTGATAAGATAATTGGGCTGTTTTTTGTTTCTCTGCTTTTAATAGCCAGTGTTTGAAACCAGTTGTACTTACTTGCTCAAGCTTTTCTAACCATCAGAGAGAGGGTTTCTGCCATTTGCTCTGCTGCAATATTGGAAAAAGATGCGTGCTTATTTTCAACTGTTTTCTGCACTTCTGTTTCAATGTATATCTGTGTGATCTGTGAAACTGCTTTAGTCTCCTTTTTTGTTTGTTAGAGCTAAGTATCTGTTACAGTTTGTGATCTGTTGAGCTTGTAGTGAAATCTTTTGTCTAGAGATGCCTAACTGTTTTCTTTGTGGCCGAATGAATGAGGTTAGTTTGATCTAGCTTAAGGCATTCCTGCAACACTGTTATTTTTGATTGGATAATTGGGCTGGTTTCAGTTTATTTGCCTTTAACAGCCAATATTTTAAACCATTTGTGCTTATTTGCTCAAGTTATTGCAGTTTGAGGCCTTCTGCCATTTGCTCTGCTGTGATATTGCAAAAAGATAAGTGTTTATTTTCAACTGTTTTCTGCACTTCTGTTTTACTGTACATCTGTGTAATCTGTGCAACTGGTTTTCAGTGTCCTTTTTTGTCTGTTAGAGTTGAATATCTGTTACTGTTTGTGACCTTTTGAGCTTGTAGAGAAATCTTTTGTCTAGAGAGTCCTAGCTGTTTTCTTTCTGACAGAAAGAATCAGTTTAGATTGATCTAGCTAAAGGCATGTCTGCAAAACTGTTATTTTGGATTGGATAATTGGGCTGGTTTCAGATTTTCTGCCTTTAACAGCCAGTTTTAAACCAGTTGTGTTTATTTGTTCAAGTTGTTCAAAGCTGCAGGTAGAGACCCTCTGCCATTTGCTCTGCTGTTATTTTGCAAACAGATAAGTGCTTATTTTCAACTGTTTTCTGCACTTCTGTTTTACTGTATATATGTGTAATCTGGGCAACAGTTTTCAGTGTCCTTTTTGTCTGTTAGAGTTGAATATCTGTTACTGTTTGTGACCTTTTGAGCTAGTAGTGAAATCTTTTATTTAGAGAGGCCTAGCTGTTTTTTTTTTTTTTTTTTTTTTTGTGGCAGAAAGAATCAGGATGGTTTGATTTAGATAAAGGCATTCCTGCCACACTGTTATTTTTGATTGGATAATTGGTCTGGTTTCTAATTTTCTGCCTTTAATAGCCAGTGTTTTAAACCACTTGTATTTATTTGCTCAAGCTGTTCAAAGCTGCAGGGAGAGGCCTTCTGCCATTTGCTCTTCTGTTATAATGGAAAAAGATAAGTGCTTATTTTTCAACTGTTTTCTGCACTTCTGTTTTACTGTATATCTGTGTAATCTGTGCAGGTGTTTTTTAGTATCCTTTTTTGGTCAGAGCTGAATATCTGTTACTGTTTGTGACCTGTTGAGCTTGTAGTAAAATCCTTTGTCTAGAGAGGCCTAACAGTTTTCTTTGCGGCAGAATCAGTCTAGTATGATCTAGCTAAAGGCATTCCTGCAACATTGTTATTTCTGATTGGATAATTTGGCTGGTTTCAGTTTCTCCACCTTTAATAGGCAGTGTTTTAAACCAGCTGTATGTATTTGCTTAAGCTGTTTAAAGCTACAGGGAGAGGCCTTCTGCCATTTGCTCTGCTGTGATACTGGAAAATGATAAGTGCTTATTTTCAACTGTTTCCTGCACTTCTGTTTTACTGTATATCTGTGTAATCTGTACAACTGTTGTTTTGTCCCAGGCACCCACCTAGGTGTTGTTGTGGTCTTATGTCTTGGTGGCTCTCAGTTGCCCACCTCTAGTATAAAGTTGATACGGGACACTCCCCCAGTCACATGACATCAGCTCATTCTAATGTTTATAGTGAGAACTTAGTAAAGGCACACCCCTTTAGCTTCTGAACTTTGAATAATCTTACTATCGTCTGTCTCTTCATTTTCTACTAAAATATGTACCTCTTTCTACTTCACTTTGCTGCTTGTGCTTAGGAATTCTACTGCATTTACTATGCCATATTTATTGCTTGTTGGTAGCCTCACTAAATTGATGACAGTATTCTACTGAATCACTGCTTTATTTGTGCTGTCTGTTACAGTTGTGATTTGTGAGCTACTGTTTGAAAGCAATCTACTGATAACTATATTTCATTGCTATCTACTGCAAATCATTACTGGTTAACTGCATTTTACTGCACTTTGTTGCTGGTAACTCTATTTTTTTTCATACTGCAATGCTATTCTTTTGACTATAAGTGATTAATCTGTACTTCATTGTGAGTTTTTTCTTACTGAGTTCTTAACCTTATAATTGAGTAGCATAGTCTAGATCAGGGGTGTCCAACCTTTTCACTTGCAGGGAATGCATTGAGTCAACAGAAATTGTCTTGGGACCGTATGTAAAATATATCATATAGTTAGCTGTTTCACTGTTGCGGGTGACCAAAGTCGACCCCCTGGCTGTATTGTAGGTAAATTTGAACAATGAATAAAAGTAATAAATGCCTACTATTTGCCCTAAAATTCAAATTCTCACTCTAATTCATAAAATAACAGTTAACTCTAACATCTTAGTTTATTTGTAAACAAAAAAAATAAATAAATTAACAGGTATGACCCCTTTAATTTGTATGAGATCATACCTCTGATTTTGCTAGTTTCTTAAAGATGTCCATGTCTTCCATCATGTCCTTAATGTCCATGTGTCATCCAAAGCGCTCATGTATTCTTCTGTTTCCAATTCAATTGCAGTAGGTATGTCACCACATTTCTAGCTTTGGAATCTGTCCCTGAAATTATTCAAGACATGACTGCATCTGGCACTTGCAAGATTTCTTGCTTTTGCACTGCTGTCTGGTGAGGAGGCTAGTATGAAGATGAAAGAAGGTTCATCAATGGTATTCTCAAACTGAGCACCCCTTTGGAAAGGCACATTTCTAGCTTTGGAATCTGTCCCTGAAATTATTCAAGACATGACTACATCTGGCACTGGCAAGATTTGTTGCTTTTGCACTGCTGTCTGGTGAGGCTGGTCTGAATATGAAAGAAGGTTTATCAGTGGTATTCTCAAACTGAGCACCCCTTTTGAAAGGCACATTTCTGGCTTTGGAATCTGTCCATGAAATTATTCAAGACATGACTACATCTGGCACTGGCAAGATTTGTTGCTTTTGCACTGCTGTCTGCTGAGGCTGGTCTGAAGATGAAAGAAGGTGCATCAGTGGTGATGCACAGCTTGCAGCAATGATGACACCTTTACTTCTTAAAAAATGTACAATTTGTATTTTTACATTTGTTTCACTGACTAACAGATGGTAGAACACGTTCAATTTTGGTTCACCCACTTGCTACAGAGCTACAAAGAACATGATAATATGCGACAACACACTCCAATTTCACAATGTTATCTCACACCTGCTGTTTTGCAGTTGCCTCTCCAATATGCATGAGTGCACATTTCAGCTGACGACTTGTACAAATCCACTCAATGAGGCATAGCATCATCAGATAACACCTTTTTGTACTTCTTCCTTGGATCTCCAACTTGAGTTGTTTTCCAATGTTTGCTGAAATTTTGAAAGGGGTCTTCCAGTGTTTGTTACTTTTCATAAATTTCAACAAATAACTGACGCTATTAGTAGTGGCAATGTTTATTCATGAAACCTGTTCACAAGGGTGCAGCCAGGCACAAACCTTTGCAGAATTCAAACATATTGGTCATAGTTCGTGTTATACTTTCTTAAAGTGTCCATATCAGGAGGTTCAGGTTGTCAAGATTGTCCTTTTGTGTAGTAAACAAACCTTATGAGCATAACCTTTTTAATGTGAACACTGAGCCTGTCTTTTTGATATCAGTGCGTCTATATCGGTTTTGATAGAGGTAGTGGTGATGCGAAGAGTATTTTCAAGATGCTCATCTGAAATTTTCATTCTGATTTTATTTTTTGTATATTTCATATGAGAAAAAAATTGCTCGCAAATGTACATTCTCCCCAGCAGAGATGTAATGAACAGGACATGTTCGTGAAGTGACGGATATTTTTCTTTAGGCAGGTACAACTTATAAAAGTCCAATAAAGACACTTGCAGAAATTTTTCTTTAAGTTGCATATCTGACTGCAATTCTTTGCATTCAAGTTGCAGGTTTGCAGGCAACATGTTGATATCAACTGAGAATGGAGTAGCAAATATACTGAATTGTTGTTGGTGTTTTCTAAAATCTTGAAATCTACTCTCAAAGTCCTGTGATAAACTAGTAAGTATTGCCGCATATTTTTCAGTATTTATTTCGCTTTGCTCGGACAGTGTTTCAAAGTGAATGAAGTTATTGTTCTTAATCTGAGAGTGCCATAATTTCAGTTTCACTTCAAATGTCGTCACTGTTTGAAACATGTCATTTATTAGTAGATTTTCACCTTGGAGGCGCAGGTTCAGGTAATTTAAATGAGCAGTGATGTCTACTAAGAAGGCTAAATCAGCCATCCAGTTTGCATTTTCAAATTTGGGTACAGGCTTTCATTTTGACTCCATAAAGGACATTATTTCATTTCTTAAATCATAGAGATGTTTCAGCATTTTTCCGCTACTTAACCACCTCACTGCAGTAAAGTACACAATGTCTCCATAGCTAGTTTCCAGAGTATTCAAAAACTCCTGAAACTGGCGGTGATTTAATCCTCTGGATCTTATAAAATTGATTGTTTTAATAACAACATTCATAACATTTTCCATTTTTAAAGTCTGTGCAGACAAATTTTCTTGATGTATAATGCAGTGGTACTTCATGAAACGCACATTACTGCTCTGTTTTGCATCTTCTTCCATCAATGTTGTTAGTCCTTCCTTCTTTCCAACCATAGCTGGAGCACCATCAGTTACTATGCCAGACAGGTTTTCGATGGTCAAGGAAAATCTTGCCAGTGTTTCTTTTACTGCCTTGTATAGCTCAACAGACTTTGTTGTTTCTTTCAGTGGAACCAGACAGGCCAGTTCTTCAGTAATACTGAAATTGTTGTCAGCACCACGAATAAATATGGCAGGTTGTGCCATATCTGTAACGTCAGTGCTGTCATCCAAAGCTATAGAGTAAAACTTGAAAGTTGTACACCAAGATTCCAAAGTATTTTCAATAGATTTGGCTATATCTTCCACATGGCATGCAATTGTCTGGTGTGATAAACTTATTTTAGAAAATTCTGATTTTTTTTCAGGGCAAATTATGTCTGCTACATTTTCAAGGCATTCTTTAACGAATTCATTATCGGCAAATGGCTTGAATTTTTTTGCAATTAAATTTGTTACAACATAACTTGCCTTCAGTAAAGAATCCGACGGAGTAGCTGATTTTCAAAACAGCTGTTGTCGGAATGTAAGATTTTTTTTTAAATCTGATATTTTCTGTCTACGGCACACTCCTTGCAATTCACTTAATTTGGGATGCATTTGAAAATAATGCTTTTTCAAATTGTAGTCCTTGAAAATGGATACCACTTCTCTGCAAAGTAAGCAAAGCACTTTATTGTTAGATTCAACAATGAAGTACTCATCAGTCCATTTTTCCTGAAAGACTCTCCTTTCATCCGCTATTTTTCTTTTCGTACCTATTTTACTTTGGCAGGATGCAGAAGCCATGCTGAAAAGTAAAAAAGGAGTAACTGCTATTAACTACTTTATTCCTAGTTATATTTATAATTTTTAAAACAATGGCTAACAATTTACATTAAAAAATAAGGAAATAAAAATTAAAACTAGCCGTAGTTATAGTATATGTTAATGGTGTTGGAGGAAACATTTTACATCTGCAACATAACACAAAAATATTCAGGCAGGAGAGACACAGGTGGGATCCCTGGGGTGAATTTACAGTTACCCATCCAGTTGTCCAGATTGCATTTGAGGAGGGCCAATGAGGCACTTTCTTTCATTTGTAGTACTAATGCCATTAGTCTTCAAAACAGCCATTACATGCAAAGCACATCACATTTACTGTGACTGTTGGTCTGTACTTTGTGCCAGTAATACTGGGGGTTTTGAAAAGTTCTTCATATAATTCATGAAATTCAGATGGACTGCGATAGAGCTATGAACATGTTTGGTTAGCATGTAATCAACAGTTTCTTACTGCTACAAGGATGGTAGCTTTCAATAACCTAATCAGAGCTGTACCATCAAGTTAAACATTGTTTACTTTGCATGCTACCCAAGAAAACTCAGTCACTTGCAAAGAAAAAAACTGGCACACACTGACACTGTCATTAATTCACTACAGTACTACCAGTTCACATTGGGAAAACCACTCCAGCAGTCCAAATAGGTAAAATGTCAACATTAGCAGTCCTACAGTACTACAATCCACAAAAATAAGCCAACAAATTTGCAATAAAGTAAAGACTTTACATCACTGACTTAATAAAACAATTCTGAATAAGAGGGTCTCACCCAAACAAATGACTGGTGCCAGAAACATGGTTGCAAGCTGAATGCCAACAAATGCATCATCATCTGTTTTGGGGAAAGCGACTCTGAGGCTGCCAGCCCAACTAGATGGAATTTTGTACATGATTCTATGGCATTTGTGAATATTAATATGATTCGTATGTTTGTCTTACAAATCTAAGAAAACTATACGTATGTGTATATTAAACTACTGGTGCAGAAGTGTGTGTTGAACTGTATGTTCTGTACTGAGCTTCAAGAATGTAACCACAGTGTACCCTGCTGGAAAAGAGCAGACATGTGTATAATAACTGTATACCTGTGCAGATGTGTGCTTTAATGGTAGAAGTTGGAACATACAGAGTTAATTTGCAAACCCTAAGAAAATAAGTGAATTGTTCTACGATTGCGTTTTTCTCAGCAAGAAGACAGGATGTCTACACTACAGCCAGAAGTTCTTTCTATTGTCTGGAAACATAAAAAATTACAGGTTTCAAATGGAAAAGTGTTTAACTGTTTTATGACTTCCAGTTCTAGGCAAACTTCTGAGAGATAAGTAACCTCTCTTAGGGATAGGTAGGAATATAGCAAGATTAGTAGATGTTTTTTGTATTTGAAAATATCCTGGAATGTTGTTTAAAATATTTCCTGCGATTCTGAACTCTGTCACTTTATTGAGTTTTGAATATTGTCTTATACTTTTATTGTTTATTATTAAATATATTTAAACCTTTTAATTGTGGCTGGTTTGTTTATTTAAGCTCTTACAGTACTTGACACTGTATAGGCCACTCCAATAGCCTTACTGTTGGTCACACTTGCCATTTTTATAATAGCAACATCACACAGTAGGCTTGGTCACCCTTTGGTGTGGGCCATATAGTAGCTGATAAGTAAGGATGGTTGATAGTGATTACTACCTTATAGTCTGGGCAGAAGGGGACATAGCTAGTGAACCTGTGCCAGCCTTCCCCAGGAGTGTCTGTGTGTTTGTATATAAATCAGATCTCAAAGTGTGTGTGTGTGTGTGTGTGTGTGTGTGTGTGTGTGTGTGTGTGTGTGTGTGTGTGTGTGTGTGTGTGTGTGTGTGTGTGTGTGTGTGTGTGGTGACACACACAAATCTCAAACCACCCCTGATAGCTGTTGGAATGCTGACACATCCAAGCTAACCCTCACTCCAGTAATGGGAAATACATTGGCCAATTTGACCAGATGGGACCTGATAATTGACAGACAATGGGGGCAAAGATAAGCAAAGAAAATATCCTACAAAATAAATCAATTACTCACCATTGACATTCACTGAGTAATTACAAAGGTAGTAATCAATCCCAAAACTTAAATATTGCCTTCAATTAACAGTCTTCCGTTCAGCCTAAACAAGATATGTGGATGTTGTGATGTCTTAGAAACTCTGAATTTCAACTGCATTCCACTTTGATATATAAATTATTATTTTTAAACTTATGTCCACAATATGGAAAAAAAACTCTGAATCTAACCTATAACCATTGCTTGAAGTAAAAATGAGGCTGTGTCACTTTCCCAGCCCTGATCTGTTTTATCTGCTAATAAAAATGACTCCTTTTATAACTCCATCCATGCTGAAATTAGAATAATTCTGCTTAAAAGCTTTGGGAATGCTCTCCTTTTTCAATTAG
Organism: Protopterus annectens; assembly: GCF_019279795.1. Lineage (NCBI taxonomy): Eukaryota > Metazoa > Chordata > Ceratodontiformes > Protopteridae > Protopterus > Protopterus annectens. The sequence goes on along the minus strand of NC_056748.1, from coordinate 634,930,003 downwards.
TGGGCATTCAATACTATATAACTGCTTCAGTGACAGTAGCTAAGGCTAAGCTGTGCCCAGGCAGATGAAAAGAAATGCACTGTTGGCTAAAAACTAGTTAAGCATTTTTGTGCTGAATAAACATTATTTGTAGCTATTAACATCTCTGCTTTTTTACCTCTGTTTATAGACAAAATGTATTCATTTCTTTAATTCACTACTTTTATTATACTAAGTTTTCTATAATACCAGGCATAGATGCTCTCTGCACACTTTTAATGAGAAGTTTCTAAGTATCATTACAATCATCTGTAATTTCGGCATTAAAGAAACCATTATATTACGCCACTAATCAAGCATTCACGGTTTCAGGAATGAGCTGGATCAATTTTAAAATATGGCTTCAACCGAGGCCTTTCAGCTTTATATGATCAGTCAAATATACGCCCATGCTAAAAGATTTTATCTTTCAAAAGTATTGCGCTTAAATATTTTTGTCGTAATGCCTTGTTTTGTTTGCAGTTTGCACTCAATAACACATGCTTACTTCTGTAATTGCAACAAGCAGTTGTGAAATTCAGGAATGCTTCAAACACTTCAAGCACGGATGCATTGAGATGTTCAAAGACTAGCTTACATAGCCAGTTAGACAGGCAGGCAGACAGACAAACAGACAGATACCTATTGGAAAAGGCCACAATCAATAACATATTGACTTCTGTTTCATATTAGTTTGATGGACTTACTAGACTAGACATTTAAACACCCCTTTCTTTTGAGTCATTTTGCCTATAGACAGCACTGAGGAATAACCAATGGAACAATATAACTGAAATATTGCTTAGCAATCTATTCCTCATCTAACAGACAACACATACTGCTTATGACTTATTTAAAAGGTTCTTTAAATACATAAGTTGAACAAGGGAGTAAGCAGGAAGAAAGACTAGAAAATGTGACTGTATTTTCCTTTGGCTAGCAAGAGAAGGAGGTATTAGTGAGACCTAACAATTTAAAAGCATTTAAAGAAGCACAGTTACAGCAATCAGGAATGACACGAGCAGTCAGAGGTCAGAGGTCAGTAATATGCGCTGGTTGTAATGAATTATTCAGACTGTGTATATTAACAAGTACTTTTACAAATTAGTCAGCATAGTTCAATATATTACAGTTCACAAAACTGGTTTGTTGAATATGTTAGAGGCCATCAAATAAAAATGACTGAATCAAATGTTAAGCCAAAGATGTAGCTGTTATGAAAAGGAATAATCTATCAAGCAAAAAACTTTCTGCTCCCTCAAAGTTCACAAAGCAGAGCATAACAACTACTTCCTTCACCCAACGCTCATAGGGCAATTCTAATAAAATAATCAGATGTGCTGTGCAGTTACAATGGCCTGTGTTTCCAGCCTGGTATGAATTGCAAGATGCTGAAAAACTAACCAAACAACTACAAGCATGAACCAAACTAATTTTCATTTAAAAGTGTACAAAACTATGCAGCAAATCAAGCACTGCAAAACATCCAGGAGTGGTTTATTAAATGTATTCTGAAGATGCAGACATTTTATTCCGCTCATGCATTCACTTTTTCATGTGATTTGAAAAATACATATACAGTTGCATTTCACACAGTACAGTCCGGAACATCTCACTAATAAACTTCAGTAATCCCTCCCTTTTAACTAATACCCATTTTACACTTCCATAAACAATTAAAAAGAAAAGGTCAGATACATCCAGCAAGACACAAAATATGCAGAGCTGTTGTTGGGGTGCTGCAACAATAATGAAAGTCGGTGCGACCAAATAAGCACATTACTTTATTTTTATATAGTGTGACAGCTGCACTAAAGAATACAAAAGGTAATAACATTTTAGTCAAGAAACTAGACAAATGCAGTTCTACACTTTATGAGTAAAGCTTCAAAGGAAAAAAAAAACAAAAACAAACAGCTTTCAGACCATCTCGCAGCCTTGCAGGGAGGACACATACTTAGGCAGACAGTCACATTCTGAGACCTATTCCTTTTATTTCTTATTTTTATGGCTTTTGGTGCTTGACAAGTAATTTTTGTCACTGGAGTGTATTAAAAAAGCGAGTGCAATCAGGAGATGCATTTCATTTGATGGATCTGAGAATCGGCCGTTCCAGCCAGAACAGCTTGGACTTTCCACAATCTTGTGGTTGCAAATTTGGGAAACTACGCAAGGGCTAAGGCATCTGTACTTTAATAATAACTGTAATATTAACACAAGAAGCAGCAACACCATCACAGATTTTGGTGGTAGCATGGAGGGGATGGACCAGAAGTCGTCCGGCGGCCTAGGACCAAGATGCCAAATAGTAGGGGTCCCAGAACAGATCCACGTGGAACACCACTAGTGACAAGTCTGCTCTCGGAGGTGGCGGTGCATATTTTGACCATGTGGGTCCTATTAGTGAGCCAGTTGGCCACTCATCTGACGATACAGGGATTTACACCAAGTTGAGTTAGCTTGTTGATGATGCCTGAGTGGGGCATTGTGTCAAAGACCTTGGCCACATCAAGGTAAAGCTGTATGTACTGAAGTTCCCTCATCCAGGGCCTTGGTGACAGTCTCAAAGAAGTCAACCAGGTTCAACAGGCAAGATCTGCCCCTTATGAATCTGAAATGGGTGGGGTCAAGTGCTTGGAGATTGCCTATGTCCTTGTTTATCTGATCCATAATAATATTCTCCAAGGTTTTACAGATCAGACTTGTCAAGCTAATGGGGCAATAGTTTCCTGGGTCAGTAGTGAAATGAACAAAGCAACCTCAGGCCTAAAGAATACGTGACTAATTTGATTTTTTTCATACTGAGCTTAGAAAGACATGGAGTTAATTGAGATACTTTGCCAGAGTTACAGAGCAAGCTGTGAAGTTAATATAAATCCCTTTTCTAAAGATGAGGGAGTTAATGAAAAATGTTACAGACACAAAGGGTGAAAAGCATCATTCCTAATTTCCCAAAACACCACATCTTCTTTGTTCACTGCAATAGGCAGGCACTGAATCGGTGCAAAAAAGATCAAACTACAACAAAAGGCCCACTTTCATTTCTAATGCAGGGCACAGATCAGTTTGACAGCATAACATTTATTCATAAATTGTAGTTAACAATAAAATTATTATACCCTCATTCTCTACAACAGGAATCACTCTGATTGTTGAGATATCTAGTAAGATTGCCGGGACATAAAAATGTTAAATTATATGATCTACGAGTTGCACCATCAGACCAATACTTAGCAGTTGATATGAACTTGATTGTAACACAGCTAAATGTTGTCACAGATCATGAGTTAGAAACCTAGTCAATGCTTAAGACAGGAAAATGGAACTTTTTAAACTCAATAACTTAACAAGACATCTGACTGCTATCCCATTGTCTTTCCTTTAGCTTTATGGAAGATATTGTGGATTTCATGAGTACAGAGATTTAAGCATTTTATGCCCCAACTTAGCTTGCTTAGTGCTGTAAAGCTTGGTTTACAATAGATGCAGCATGGTGGCAACTCTGATTTATGTAAATGGCATAACCCCCTCATGCAGCCTTGCTCTCTAAGGAACTGGCACTACTGATAGACTCCAAGACTCCATTTGAGATACATTAAAGGGGTTTGTACCACAGGTCACAGACACCCCTACATGATATAAGAATTCAAAAACCTCATTGCTCTTCCTTAGCCCTCACCCTGGCTGACTATCAGACACCTGATAGTAAAATTTATTCACTTTATTTACAACATTGTTGACTTGGTGGTCATGTTTGGCTCACCATAAGCAAAATTTAAGATTTGATGTCCAGGTAATGAAGTAATATGTCAACAATAATTTGATGATACATCCAGGCAACAGACATTAAAAACAACCATATATGTATTATGTCATAGAGTAGTCATTAATCTATGTTACAAGAAATTCCTTGACAAAAAACAATAAAGTGGCAGTATATGCACCATAATGCAGATATTCCTTCAGGCATGTAATAGTAAATTCAGCTATAACAAACTGAATAAAACAAGCTGCCCAAGGGTATCAACTCAAAACTGCACGCTCCTCAAAAGGAAAGTTCCACTAGATACCAAGCATAAAATGTTTATTCGATCACAAACATAGAACACAACACAAAAAACCAGGGTTAAGCGCTTTCATCTAAAATTAGACTTCATCAGAACCCTGAACAAAGAAATAGAGCTCAGTTATATACAAAGTTCAAATGAATTAGGCGCCAAAAATCTTAAAGAAACACACATAATTCTCACAATAATAGTATGTATGTAACCTACCCAACACAGATACAAATATACACATAAATAAAAATTTTACTGCACTTGTTAAAATATGTAAATTAAATATTAAGCTTGCAGAAAGGACTTAATACTAATAAAATCATTCACCCCTGGATAACAAGTGGCATTAGTTCTAAACTGCCAAATTGCCTCTTTTTTGGCCAAATTCACTTTCCAATTCCCCCCACTGGGAACACTATCAACCCTATCTATAATAAAAAACTTAAAATAATGGGTACTGTCATAGAATGACACATGCTGAACTAGGGCATTCTTAAGATCACCTTTTCTAATTTTATACAAGTGTTCGTAAATACGTTTTCTAAAAGGCCTCTTGGTCTTACCGATGTAAAACACCGAACATTTGGAACATGTTGCTAAATATACCACTCTGGGGGTGTGACAATTACCACCATTACTCTTAACATATGTTTTATTAAAATTGTCCAACCTAACCCCACTAGTTTCAAAAATAGATGAACATTGACCACAATGTCCACATTTCTTTGTAATACCCAGACTGAATCTAGGTTCTTTCTTTAACTCAAGGAGATTTTTAATATTTGGACCTGTTCTAAATACAAAACTAGGTTGACTGCCCAAAATATTAACACAGTCATTGTCAGATTGTAATAGTCTCCAGCATTCAAAAATAATGTTTTTAATGTATTGCACATATGGGGAAAATGTCAAAACACAAACTCTAGATTTATAAATGGGAAGGGATGAACAATTTTTCCTAAACAAATCACCCTTCCCTAAAATAGGAAAGAATTTGTTACCCCATTCACATGTAACATAAGAGATAACATCATTTAACATACCATTCAGTTAACCCCTATCTAAAAACATAGATCTAATAAATTCCAATTCCCTTACCATAACAGATTTGGTAGATGACATACGGGCAGCTCTGACGCATTACCCCTTAAATATATTCTTAAAGGTGTACCTGGGATGATCACTTGAAAAATGCAAGTAATTATTCGAAAAAGTGTTCTTACGATATATCCTAGAATCAAATCCATTACATGAATGACTGATAAAAGTGTCCAAATAAGCAATCCCAGTAGAAGAAAACTGATGAGTAAAATGTAAAAAATCTGTAGATTGGTTAATATAATCCATAAAAACAGAAATCTCAGTAGCAGGCCCATTTCATAGGATGAACAAATCATCCAAATATCTGCTATAAAAGGTGATGTTAGAAAAATGTGGAGAAGAAAACAGGAAAAGTTTCTCCCACTCATACATAACAAGATTGGCGAAGATGGGTGCACACGAGGCACCCATCGCCACCCCTTTGGTCTGTCTGTAAAACTCTCCTTCAAAACTAATGAAATTGTGGTCCAAGACCAAGGACATCATGTCGACCAAAACACAAATTTGATCCCAAGTAAAATCAGAAATGGATCGCAGGCTGTTTTCAAAATATACAAGTCCTTTATCCTTCAGGATACATGAAAATAAGTTGACCACGTCGATGGTCAAAAAAATTAAATCCTTGTCCCACAATTCAGGAGATAATTCAAGGTGGGGAATTCTCTCATACAACGGTTTGGTCCACCGGTCAATGACTGTGCCAATAGGAAAAGTTTTAGACTTACCATCAGAAACAATAGGCCTGAAGGGCGGGTTGGAAACACATTTGTGGACCTTAGGGATGCCAAAAATAGTTGCTAAAACTGGAAAATCAACCTTGATGAAATCATAAGTGTCTTTGGAAATCCTATTATTAAGTAAATATTCCTCAATAGCAAGATCAATTTTACGGTACCCTACATTGATTTCATTGAGATAAACCACTTCATAGTTACCAGATTCCAAAACAATTTTTGTCATAGCATTAACATAGTCTAAATTATTATAAAACACAACTCCGCCCCCCCTTATCGGGTTTCATAACCCGTAAATTGGGGTTGGATAGAAAAAAATCCAAACATCCACGTTCATCCTTAGTAAGGTTATCTATATTGTCTGAAAAGGATGTACAATTCTTAGTTGTTTTAAATCTATAAATGTCTTGACATACCATTTGATCAAAATGGGCTATCTTAGGATGAGATATAGGTATATAGGTGCTTTTTTTAGTTAAAGAAGGTCTCACACTGGTCAAGTCAGTGTGAATGTTATTGTCATTTTTAAACTGCATAGCCAAATTAAGGCATCTGCAGTAAAGTTTGACATCCCTAATCACTTCAGTTAAATTCATCTTACCAGTGGGCACAAACTTAAAGCCTTTAGAGAAAAGTTGGAACATGTCAGGGGTGATGCCAATATCAGTATAGTTAAATATGTCAAACTCAGAATGGGAATAAACAATCTGTTTATCACCGTTTTTAGTAGAAGAATCAGGTGAAGTCCCTGCATAACAAGGTATAACATCAACATATTGGTTACATTTTACCACCTCTTGTTGTTGGACAATAAATGTGTCTTTGGAGCTGGAAAAAATCGCCCCCCCTGAAAATTAGATTCATAGTCAAAATGTCTATTATTTTGATTATTTTGACTAGGTCCAAACTTTCTACCCATATCTTTTCTCTCTTGGGGCCAGATATATACTTGGTTATTATTATAACTGTCTAAATCTCTAGATATTTTCCTACATTTCCTAAAATAAATATTCTTAACCTTTTGCTCAGTAGAAGAAAATTGCTTATTATATAAATCAGTCCATTCAGAAAAGTTCTGGTCATGGGTAATATCGTAATCCAGTTTCTCTACTTCACTAATAAGTTTGGATAACTTCTCATCATTAATTTTCAACAACAGTCGCATAAATTCAAACCCAAAACCATCAAATAGTTTGTTAAAATTATGCTTGACATTATCACAATAATCAATCCCTAGGGGCAACTTAAAAAACCGAAGCCCCTTAGGTACAATGTTTAAAGTCAAACATCTAGATAAATAAGCATTGTCCAACTTAATACACTTGATGTTAAACAGTTTTTTTCCAAAATCAAAAATCATATGTTTAATACCCACTTTGTCACCCACAGCAGTGTCCAAAATAGTCCTCCTATCATTATTATCACCAAAGTCAAAATTGTCATCTAAAAAATTGTCCAAAGTGCCCAGCTTCATGGAAACAACACCAGGACCTTTCCCTGTATGCGCCACATTCTTTTTGGAAAAATTCTCAACAACAGGTGATGAATTAAAAGCACATTGCCCCAAAGTTTTGTCAGCGTTTGCAAAAATAGTTTGTTTCACTGGCTGACACGTACCTGCGTAAGTTTTAACTGCCATAGGTCGTTTTGAACGAGCCCCCAGTCTTTCATTCTCCTCACGTACTTGATATAAGCTGAAGTCAAAAGTAAAATCACGCTCATCTTCTTTGTCGAGCAAATGTTTACAAGAATCCACATCTCTTATATTTAGATGGTCCAATAATTCCACAGGTGGGGAGCGAACCGAAAGAGGCAATTTGGCAGTTTAGAACTAATGCCACTTGTTATCCAGGGGTGAATGATTTTATTAGTATTAAGCCCTTTCTGCAAGCTTAATATTTAATTTACATATTTTAACAAGTGCAGTAGAATTTTTATTTATGTGTATATTTGTATCTGTGTTGGGTAGGTTACATACATACTATTATTGTGAGAATTATGTGTGTTTCTTTAAGATTTTTGGTGCCTAATTAATTTGAACTTTGTATATAACTGAGCTCTATTTCTTTGTTCAGGGTTCTGATGAAGTCTAATTTTAGATGAAAGCGCTTAACCCTGGTTTTTTGTGTTGTGTTCTATGTTTGTGATCGAATAAACATTTTATGCTTGGTATCTAGTGGAACTTTCCTTTTGAGGAGCGTGCAGTTTTGAGTTGATACCCTTGGGCAGCTTGTTTTATTCGGTTTGTGTGGTTCTTGGTCTATATTTACATGTCAGCTATAACAAAGGTGATTATGAAACAAAGTAATGTAATTCCTAAGCTGGTAGTGCTGAATAGACATACAGTAACACACTGAAATCATTCACATTACTAAGACAGTGACAGATGTTCGCAGGTTGAGAGTATGTAGAATAGTATATTCGGTCAACAGAAGAGACCACAAATGTCAGGAATAAAGACTCAAACATACCAACATGGCTGAACCAAGAGATTAGTTTGCTCAAAAGTGAAGACTTTAGGGGAGTGGTCTAATGTGCTACCCATTCATTATCCTTGTGCTATTCAGACGTTGCTAGGTATTTGCCTTAGCCACTTGTTAAGCTGTTAGTCTCATCAGACATGAGTACATATTTTTAGGAGTAATGAGAGCACTGACTATTCACTAACTTACTAGGTTACATGGTTCCCACAGGTAAATACAAGGATTCACACCCAAGACTATTGGATTAAGCTTATTTGTAACTTACATCTTTAACTGTCAGTGCAAAAATGGCAGGCAGTTGATCTATCTTAGTCACCTTTAAAATGGGAATAGAATGTTAATCTATTTGAGGCCTTCTTTCTTATTTAGCTTCTCTGACTCTCTTGTGAAGTTTAGAGTTGGGATATTTTGTTTAATTAATTTCTTAACTGGAAAAACCCACTGGACAAAGATGCCAATTTTCAGGATCAACCCAGGTACACTGTCTGGGAAGTGGATTTTTCAAAATTATCCTGTGCAGATAAACAGAGGTGGAAAAAAATCAAACCTCTGAACACATAACTACAAAAAGCAGCTCATTACTAGATCTTAGCCGTAATCTGTCGAACTTACTGCCAGAATTGCCTCTAACATTGCACAATAGTTTGCCTGATAATGAAACACCATTTCTGGGATTCTGTCTACTTTTTTGTCTCTTTATTTCCCTGCCTTAGAGTCAGCGACAAAGGAGGTTATTATTTCTTACAGGTCACTGAGCAAAGAAAATGCTAGGTATATGACTGCAATTTTATTTTCCAGTGAAAAAGTAAATCCAGCATATTACTTTGAAATGACATCTCTTTTCATATGTCCTCATATGGTATGCTTTTACTTTCTAATCTAATCTAATCTGATCTAATCTAATCTAATCTAAGGGAAAGCTCAGTGACAAGATTTCTTGTTGAGTAGCATGCTGACAATTATACTACATGCTGAGAATTATACTAGGTTCATAGATAGGTTCATAGATTAGTACTGAGCTATCTGCCCTTGCGAGCCATTTTAAGCTTAGCCAATTATCCCTTGTGAGACTCAAACCATGCACCTTGTGTTTGTAAGGCAAGCACCTTAACCATTAGGCCACCCTCCCAACCCTACACCGAGCGCACCATGAGAAGATACTAATTGCGAGCTGTTACCCCTGAGTGCCTTCCACAAGTGTAAGAAACTGTACTGAAGATTTGTAGCTGACCTTAATGTAAAACACACTGAAATCATAACTGACTGTGTAAATTACCTTATGCAGTTATGATTAAGTGTGTTTTTACATTAAGGTCACATTAAAGTTCTTGTAGAAAATCTTGTTTAAAAGTTCTTGAAAAAGCAAGTGGTGGCAGCCAATCAGATTCTTGCAATCCAAGCCATCACTTGCATCACACCTCCACCCCCAACATTATTTTCTTTTGTTTTCCCCAAATAAATAGAGCAGCAGGTATTTCTTTTCTTTCTTCAATTATTGGGAGATTTTACTTGCAACTGGATCCCTCTATTTTTGGGGGGGGGGGTCACGGGCTGCACAGATCGCCAGAGCTGCAAGGAGTTTCCAGTTCAACCACTGTAAAAATATGTGCTTTTTTACTTGCAATTACATTAGCTAGGTCAATGCAACATTTTTTTATGACATTGCTATTGCTAGTACTGTTGGAGTACACCTTTTAAGCTGATGAATGGGTGGTTGCGTGAGGCTGCTGATTCAATGTAGTTATGGAGGGTTGGATTAGGGAAATTTAACTTTGATGATGCATCCGTCACTCTGTGTCAGCGTAGTTGGAATTGTATGCACAAGCACTGAAGCCCAATAAACTCTTCTTTAACTGGAACAAATACGCCTCAGTTGAAAAACAAAAGTTCTTTATTATTTTACCATAAGGTTTGAAGATGCAAGAACAGATGATAAAATCAAAACACAGATAAATCCAAATGGAAATCGAAGTAAATCAAGCGCTTTCACCCGTTACCATGACGGGCTTTATCAAGATGAACCACCTAGTAAACCTTGTGTGCTTATATGCAGGCTTTGAAATCAATTATTCAATTAAAATAACGTACAAATCAGATTATATCAATTCAAAATACAAGGCATTGCTTTTTGTTTGAGTTGCTTAAAGCAACATCGCATTTTCAGTATTCAAAGTTAATACATGCGGTAAATGTGTTTTAACCAAAAGAACGCTGTAACACGTTTACAAAACTTTTCTTTTAGTCATTAGTGTTGTACTACAAAGATCTAAATGGTGTACTTAAGTAAAAATTGCATTTAATAAATTCCTAAAATTAGGATGAATACCTGCCTAGGTTCTTTAGATATTTACAAACCTCGTGGTTACCATTATTTCTAAATATTTACTTCAATACAAGTAACTAACACTGAAAAATATAACAACATACTGGACTCTTGGGAATTCCTAAAAAATATTAAGGAGGGCTACTTTTCTAAAGTGGATTTCTTAGTTACAATTGATGTAACAGAACTGTTTCCTAGCATTCCGCATGATATTGGTATACAATGGTTTAATGAAATTTTAACTAAATTTTCGAATTTTAACAATAACACTATTAATTTATTATCAGATTTTATGGACATTATTTTAAACAATAATTTTATTTATTTTAATGGGGAGTTTTTTAAACAAAACAAAGGGGTTGCCATGGGTTCACCATGTGCTTCAGCATATGCAAATATTGTTCTTTGCCATTGGGAAAACGAGTTTGTATTCACACCACAATGGAAAAATAATATTTTACACTACCAGAGGTACCTGGACGATATTTGTATTTTATGGGAAGGTAGTAAGACAAGCCTGGAAGCTTTTTTGGTTTACATAAATGAGACCACCAACTTTCTGAAATTCACATCTAATGTTAGTGAGAATCAGATGAATTACTTAGATGTGTTATTGTTTAAGAACACGGAATTACAAACATTTGAGTCTTCAATTTACAGAAAACCAACCTTTTCCAACACATATCTCCATTTTAGTAGTGCTCATCCCTTTTCTCAAAAGAAAGGTATTGTGAAAGGTCAATTTATCAGGGCTTCTAGAATGTGTAACACTGACAAGAAGTTCTCTGATGAAGCTTAAATGTTGACAAATTTATTTTTAGAGAGAGGTTACCCCTTGACATTAATAGAAAAAATGCATCAAGAAGTGTTACAAAAAAGGACTGACACATATAGTCCATTGTTAGGTACAGGTACAGAACCAGTTCAAGTATCAAACTCGACACCTGATGTTGAAATCAACACCCCTGCTTCCCAAACCATTTTTAGTTGTACTTTTAACAACGACACTAGTAAAATCAAGAGCACTGTCAGCAAATTTTGGCCTATTTTAACTACAAATGAAGATACAAAGAAATGGATACCTGAAAGGCCAATTTTTGTAAATGCAAGAAATATTAACTTGAAAAATATGTTTGAGAGACAACCACCACCACAATTTGTTAACAAACGTGGTAAGGTTGGTACTTACAAATGTAATAGTTGTAAACAATGTCCTTATATTATGGAAACTAATGTTTACCATATTAAATCCCGGAAATTTACTTTAAAGCCAACAGGTTATTGTAACTGTGGCTCAAAGGGTATCATTTATTTAGGGGTTTGCCAAGAATGTGAGAGTTTTTATGTGGGCAAATCAGAGAGAACATTGCGTAAAAGGATTTACGAACATCTTTACGATATCCGAAAAAGGAAAGAGACAAACGCATTTTTTAAACATCACACTAATTGCCCTAAGATGACACTAAAATTTCTGGTCATTGAGCAGGTTCCTCTTAATCCTAGAGGGGGCGATTGGGAAACCTCTATAGAATTCAAAGAGTTAAATTGGCAGCTAAGATTAAATGCATCTAAACCCCCGGGACTAAACGAAGCCATTAGTATCACCAGTCTCCTTAAATTAAGAAGGGCAAAGTTATAATTACAATGAATTTTTAGGAATTTTTAGTACACAATCATACCACATTTAATAGATGATTGATTTAAATAACATCTTAGCTTGTTTAAACAACTTGCAACCACTATGGTACGTTGCTTTTTATGACAATAAAAACATTTCTTGGCCACTTTTTAGGTGAATACCATCTAACCACAATGCAATATTGCACTTTTATTTTTGGTGGCTAACTGGTTTGAGTCACCTTATTGTACAAGATTATTGTCTTCAAATAACATCCTTGCAAAAATTGAACAAAGCACGCCCTTACTATTTACAGCATTAAATATTTTCACATTTCAAAATATTTTTATAAGTATTTATAATTAATAAATAACATTATTTATTTAGTTCAATGTCTATAAAATCATAACATTACTAGGAATTTAATTAATATAAATTTGTATATATTTCTTATTTATTTATTTAATAACTTAATAATTTATAACACTTATGAATTACATAGGTATCAAATCATCATAAAAAACAATGTATATTTAAACAATAAGAAATAATTTATAAATTGTTTATGTAGTGGCTAACCATCATTACGAATTCCTTAGTGGTCTCACAATTAATATTGACCTCTTTCTTCTATATAATGATTTTTAATAAAATGTAGAAAATGTTCTGTTAATGGCGGGTTTAGGTAATGTAAAATAATAGGTATTTAACGCTCCATTTCATGCCTCGCTATTCCACTAGTTAGATTTTTTATTACTAAGATGAATTGTATACATGTATTTATTCATTTTAAACAGATCATCATTTTATAACATTTATTTTATGATATTTAGTACAACAATATTTATTTATACAACTGATATCAATTTTAATACTCAGATTCAAAGTAATAAGAATTAGTTCTGTAAGCGTATAAATTTTATTACAAGTTTGGGTTATGTACTGCCGCAATATATCCGTAGTCCTGTATAAGCATGAGATTATACTTTTGTTAAGATTTCAATATTTACAACACTTTTTAAGACTAGTTGAGTAGAAAGTATTGCACATAATTTCTTAGTATGTTGTTATATTTTTCAGTGTTAGTTACTTGTATGAAGTAAATATTTAGAAATAATGGCAACCACGAGGTTTGTAAATATCTAAAGAACCTAGGCAGGTATTCATTCTAATTTTAGGAATTTATTAAATGCAATTTTTACTTAAGTACACCATTTAGATCTTTGTTGTACAACACCAATGACTAAAAAAGAAAAGTTTTGTAAACGTGTTACAGCGTTCTTTTGGTTAAAACGCGTTTACCGCATGTATTAACTTTGAATACTGAAAATGCGATGTTGCTTTAAGCAACTTAAACAAAAAGCAATGCCTTGTATTTTGAATTGATATAATCTGATTTGTACGTTATTTTAATTGAATAATTGATTTTAAAGCCTGCATATAAGCACACAAGGTTTACTAGGTGGTTCATCTTGATAAAGCCCGTCATGGTAACGGGTGAAAGCGCTTGATTTACTTCGATTTCCATTTGGATTTATCTGTGTTTTGATTTTATCATCTGTTCGTGCATCTTCAAACCTTATGGTAAAATAATAAAGAACTTTTGTTTTTCAACTGAGGCGTATTTGTTCCAGTTAAAGAAGAGTTTATTGGGCTTCAGTGCTTGTGCATACTTTTTCCTTGCCTTGTGGGACTTAGTTCGTTTTTTCAGTAGTTGGAATTGTCTGAAGAAAGATGACCGAGTATGCTGATAGGGTTGTCATTGTCATTTATTATATTGTGATTGAGTCTGCACTTTATATGGTGTTGAGTTGTCAAGATTGTTAATTAATGTACATTAAAGTAAAGATTGTTGTAGTTTGCTGACTGTGCCAGGGCTTCAGCAAGCCTACTTTCACAAAGCGTAGACCTGAGATGTGCAGTTGGCAGTCTGTGCCTGGTTTATCTGCATACATTCTCTATTAATGGTTAGCATTGTCGGTGGTGTTGGGTAAACATTTTTAGCAAATTAAAATACATGATGTAGTGCTACTTTAATACCTTTCAGTGGTGAAGGCTGGTTGTGATGTTTGCATTTGCCAGCCTGTGGCAAGGTGCCTTTTTTACAGTAGAAAAGAACCAATAAGAGACAAAGGAAATGAGTGGGTATGGTATAGTTATTTGTATTTTTGCTGCAGACTCGTCCTTGTGATGTGCTGTGATGCATACTTCTTGCAGTTTAATTCGTAGAATGAATGGTTGAGTAGTGTCCTCTGTTTACCGTTATGCCCTGACATGGTATTGCTCAGAAACGTTGTGCATAAGAAAGAAGCTGCTGATCCTATGACTGTATTAGAAGCTTATGGTGCTTTGTGAAAACACTGCTGTCTGTAAAAGCAGATCGTTTTAGAAAATACATGTTTGCTTATTTGTTAGTGTATATTTAATGAAAATAAAATGTTTTAACATCAACATGATGTGATGACACTGTTACCGTACTTTATTGAAAACTTGCTGAGTATTCCGGCAACCTGCTGTATTAATATTATGAGATTAACTGTGCCTCGTTGGACAGAACTGCCCTTGATTTTTTTCTCATAATTTTGCGCTGTCCATGGTAAAATGTTAATTTTTTACTGAGGATTGCTGTAGATTAGCAATGTCAGACATTAGAGTTTCATGCATTTCTTCCCCAGAAAATGCATGTTTATGCAAACCCTGTTGTTTTATAAGCTTTAACATCTGAAGGGAATGATGCGTTAATTTAGTACAAGACCGAAGACACAGGCAAAAGCATTTGAGATGGGCTATTTCTGCGTTTAATGCAAGTAATAGAAAATTTGCAGTACCTACCCTGCCCATGCATATTGAAGGAAAAAGGTATCGTAATGTCAATTGCGTGACTATTGCAATTAAGTGTTCGCGATCCTATGCATGTATGCTGATCAGCTGTCTTGGCAAATTGTATTTTCATTCATTTCTTTTGTGGATTACAGGAGGGTAAAACTATTTTCTTTTTTTTTCTTTTGAATTAGCCTTTATAAACAGAATTAACTAAGCATGGTTGCGGTGCCATACAATGTGACCTTCTGTAGTTTGCTGTTTTAGGCGTCTCATATAGTAAAATAACATCCAGCTGTAATAACAAAAAAATGACACACTGACGCAGTGAATGCATGCTGCATGTGTCAGACAAATTCAGTTATAATCATGGAGACTTTTTTACAGTAGTGGTACTATTAACCAGAAACATTGATGCAATAAGAGAATGTGAATTAATATAAAGTCTTTAACTCTTGTTAATGTCATTATTTATTAACTGTAATTCATCTAGTTTTCTCCAAAAGTCTTAGGTTTTAGGAGAGACACAGTTAACATTTGATTCAAAATTAGGGACAGTTGAATGGTATGCGCCGCATACATCTCAAGTTAATAGGGGCAAAGTCAAAATAATGGGGGATAAAGGCCAAAATAGGGGTATGTTTTAAGTATTCTGTGATTAAAAAATAGCTCAAACTGCAGGGGTTGTGTTAACTTGCAATTTCTGAAGAATATGATGTCTCAAATCTATGTGTATTCAGTCACTTCAATCATCACTGCCTTTAATGTATTGTATAAACTTTGACTACTGCTGTTTCTTGATAGCCTGCTTGGGCTGATGAAGATATTAAATGGGTCTTACTGAAATACAAAAAGTTTAAAGGATTACTTACTATCTTTCAAGTTAAAAAATATCCAGCAGTAAAGAAAAATGGCATGTTTCAATATGGGAGATGCTTCACCTATTGGCATGCAGAACAGTAAAACACTGCTATTGCTGAGCATTGTGATTACAGTTCTACTGTTCGTGTTTTTACATTTCCCAGAGTCCATTTATGGATTTTAGAGCATATGTGAGGTTTTGTAAATACCTCCAGTAAGAGCCCAGTGGGAAAATTTCTCTTTTTCAGAAAGATGCTAAAGATCCTCTAAGATTAAAAAGTATTTAGCATAGAACACAAAATTTTAAGGCTTCTGCTTTATTGCTGAAAATATATATTTGTGGAGTACAACAAGTCTCCAACATATAAAGGAATGGAAAGGCTGTCAGAATTGCACAGCTCATTGCTATAGTGTCTTGATTGGCAGATGTTGATTTATTTATTGGGGATTACATGCATTTTGAATCGCAAGGGCATGGGTAAGCAGTTACTTGAAGAATGATGCAGTAACATTTCTATGTATGTTATTTGGATTGCTGGTGGGCAATTGGATATTTACTCTCCGTGAGTTGTTTTTACTTATAGCATTTCTATGTATGTGTGACATGAATAAAGTGGCACTTAATTTACCACAGTTCAGTGTGTTGCAGATCGGGACAGAAGCAGCAGCATGGTTTAGGACATGCATGTTATGGTTAGTTATTGTCTGAGGCAATGGTAGTGGCCGGAGACAGGTTTGGAGACATAATTAGATTTTATCTGTAGTATTTTAAATTCAAATTTTATAAGAAAAGAGTATGGATGCATTGTAAATATTGTAGCAAAGCCAAAAGATACGGTTACTGATAACGTCAGTGGACAGTAATATGAGTGAAGCAGTTTTGTATGGATTTAGTTGAGGATTTGTCTGTGTTGTGCTATTACACAAACATTTACACACAGTGCATGATTATAATATAAATAATACATGTATGTATTGGAATCTACTAAGCCGGCACCAATTCAGGAAGTGGCTCTCTAGACTGTGAGTGTTTTCATTTGCATTGATTTTTCTTGTCTGTGGGGTGAAATCCTCATACTGCTTTACACACACAAGGTCATTGTCTTTTCTCCACCTGTTGCTCCATGTTTGTAGTTGTACCTATCTCTAGGGAAGCAGCGTCTGCCATTAGTAACACAGTTGGCTCCATATTTCATATCAAAAGGAAACAAAACCAAGCATGTATCTACTCTCACATTTCTTTGGATAGGACTAGTGTACGGGCTGGGCTGAGGGTTTGATTCTTGCTATTGATCCTTCTTGCAGAGTAGTTCCCAAGAAAGAGGGATGCCGCCTTTCTTGGAGAGATTCAGTTTCTGATTCTCCATGTGTGGGTTTCTCTTTCTTTCTTTCTTTCTTTCTTTCTTTCTTTAAGGCTTTGCTAGAATGTCCCAGTGTTTTCAGTGGGAAAACAGTGAGTTTTCTCAGTCCACCAGAAAATACTATGAGTTGTTACAGAAGGATTTTCCACAACCTACACCCATTAATCATGTCTACTTTAGAGGATGCGTGCCTTACTGCCTGTACTTTTCCTGATAGTCAGCCAGCTGTACTTAAAAAGACAGATAGGATGGCTAAAGTTCTTTAGTCTTTTAAATTTGTGTACACTATTCTCAAAACTGACGCAGCAGCTATATGTTTAATTGGCTGTTCTTCTGCTAAGCACTTAGTTAAAACCACTCCTACTCTTTCTAATAAGGATGTGAAAATTATTGATAGGTATGGGGAAAAGTGTAACTCTGCAACGTTGAATTTCAGAATTTTAAATTGCCAGGCTCATATGTTAAAGTTTATTTTGACATACTGTAAAAGTATGAGGAGTGCTTCACCTATAGATTCTTCTAGTGAAGAGAAATTCTTCCTTCTATTGCGCAGGTGCAGTATGTGTATTACTGTTGATACTTTTTCCACGGTTTCTTAACTCTTTTCCTTTAAAATATGCCAACAGCAAGACAATTCCTGAAGATTCTGGGTTATATGGTTTTGTCTTTTCTTATAATTCTATTCAACAGACTTTAGATGAGGAAAATTTTATGATTCCTCAAATCTATTTGGGACCAGCGTCTGCAGCCTCGAACCTTCCCAGTCTGAGACCTCAATTTCTTCAAGAACCCAACTGATGGGACAAATCCAGGTCTCCCTCTTTCTTCCCCTGCTCCTTCTTAGATAGTCACCAGACATCTCAGACTTTGCCCTACCCTAGGTAAGCTTCTGCCATAACATAAGAAAAAACATCCGTAGTGGGGGCTGCTCTGGTTCATCAGTATCAGTGTGAATTGTTCAGTTCAGGCATTGTATACTCCATCACTGGATGTTATGCTTCATTACTTGGACATGATTTATGTGATAGTTCTGCCATGTGTCTACTATTAATATGAGAATCCCCTTTCAAGAACATTTGGACAAGACTGCCTTGTGCGAGTTGATCCAGTTTGAGGAAGCTTGTGGTAATTTTCCCTGGTCATCTGTTATAGTAGGAGGATAAGGAATTGCAGAACTGAATGGATAGGTTTGTTACTCTGCTGAATGACTTTTTATATGAATCCATTTGGAAAAAGACTCTCACATTAGTTTCTTTTATTACAAGTTAGTCCACATGGTGGCTCCATCAGCAATTAAAAATATAAAGATTGTATCCTTTTTTCCATAATATTAATATTATATATCTATGTCTTTATCTTATCAAGCTGTTATCTTACATGCATTTAATGAATGTCTATTAGTGGGATTTATTACTTACAGAAAAAATATATACTATACGTTTAGATCATAAAGGACTAATTGTTTCTTGTGATGTGGAAAATGATATTGTTCTATCTGTCTCCATTCCTTGGATACTGTCCTTATGCAGATTGTCTTTTGGTATATGGTTCAGTATGTGTGTGTTCTGTATTATGTATTTCAATAAAAGACCCCAATCTATGAAATGGTGACACAACACTTTCAACAAACGTCCATGTTTTTCATGCAAATTTTAGGTCTGACTTTTGTCTGTTTTCTGAATGTTGGCATTGCTCAGCCAGATATTTTGGACAATATTTCTGGCTTTTGTAGTTATGTGTTATTGTAACCAGAGGGATCGTTAAGTGAGAACATGAATTACTACTATTTGGAATAATTCATAGATGGATCAACCACACAAGTCTGACATTTTGGCTTGACTTATTGCATTTCTGATTATAATCAGCAGTTGCTTGAGAGAGATAAAGGTTATACTACCAGCATGGAGCTACTATATATTTTGGGAATTTTTCTTGCCTTTGTCAGTGATGTGTGGAATTTCGGTGTGAGGAAGGGCTCAGTAATATCTAAGTGTTATGCTATTATACTGAAGTACTCAGGTCTTCTCCTTACTGATAATGAGTCTGTGTTACATAACAGCTGCACAAAGTAATATAATGAATGCCTACTCAACAGGTTATGTCCAGCAATTGAGTCTCAGCATGCATAACTTTGCAGTAATGAAATGCAGGTCATTATCACATTAACAATACGTGCAGTTACAATATAGCACTGAGTCATTATCACTTTTCAGGTAAACCTCTCAGCAGTTGTCACTGTTATTCACATAAGTACAAGTCATTATCACATTCATGAATGCACAAGCCAGATTTGGGTTTTTCTCCACTTGGAGTCATTGCAGTCCACCCCCCCCCCCCACACACACACACACTACTTTCTTTCTGTCATTTTTACAATTTCAAGAAATGTGTGGAGAGCATAAAATCAGTAATGCTTTTCTTATAAATTACTACGGTCATCTGATATACTACACAATGACTCTCTTAGGAGTGCACATTTATACTTTGTTCATGTTGATTTGTGTATGCGGAAGAATATAGTTTACAGTGTTTATAGGCAATTACACTATCCAAGCTCATATGTTGTCTATGTTTATTTGACTATCCGGCACAGTTGTGGTAAAATATTTCCTGTGGTTTTGAACTGTGAAGTCATTTTGTTGAGTTACTGACTATAGTCTTGTTCAAAGTTTATTACTAGTGGGTAACTGACATCACACCTAAACATCATGCACCTAAGTAACATCCAGGATGGAAGTGGGGAACTTGGAGAATCTTCAGCTCAGTTCGACTGCCTGCCTTCCTGGATATGCATGATTTCAAGGGCGCCACTTTGATGTATTTGTTTTGTGACATACCCTTTCACTCTCCCTCCTTTGACTCCTTATTGCCACTGCTGAAAAGACATGTAAATGGAAAAGGCAGAGGCAAAGCAGAGCACCTTAATCTGCTTTAAGCGTTTACATGTGCCTTCTTTCTGTTGTGTTGGCGGATGTATCATGGGGGGCATACTCCGCCACCGTGGATCTTATGATCCACCTGGATCGCAGTTGGGAACTTGGAGACTCTTCAGCTCAGTCCCATAGTGCTGCTGTTCTAGGTAAGCATAGCCTCAGGTGTGCCACTGTGATGCAAGGTTTCCCTCCAGGGAAGGGCAGATGCAAAAAGACAAAGCCTGGGTCAGTCTTGGTCTTTTCACATGCTGTCTTGCCGTAGCTCTCCTCTCAGTCTCCCTCCCTTCAGGTGTAGTAAATGTATGTAGGTCAGGGCAAGAGGGTTTACATTAGCTCCACCCTTTCAGTCCTTATGGCCATTGCCGAAAGGACACATGTGAATGGAAAAGGCAGAGGTAAGGCAGACTGCTGGCACTGCATGCAATCAGGAGGCATTGCTGCTAATGGCAGTCTGAGTGAGTCATCAGCACCAGTATGGGACACTTCAGATGCCCACAAGCTGAAGCCCCATGTCTGTTCTTGGCATATTAGTGGAGAGGCAGTCCTTACCCTGCTTTTTCCAATTGCATGTGCCTTTTCTGTGCCCCCTTCTCAGTCATTGTGTGTAATTTGGTGTTTTCACGGGTGGTCAGTATGTACCTCTGCAGCATCATCACCACTTATGTACCTTATGAAAAGAATAATGCCTCTGTGGATAGGAGTGAAGATTTCAATGGGATAACCACGTAAATGCATATGCTATACATATATATGTAGTCTTCCAATAGATCTGTCAAACATCAGTAGTAATCTGTTTGCATTTTCTTTCCTGTGCAGGTTCGTCCACCTTCTGACACTGACATGGCTTCATGAGCAGCAGAACGACAAGTGAGAGTGTGGGTATGTGGCCATTCCTACATTCACTGGGCTGCCAGCCATGCCTCTGTAACTGAAAACCACTACAACTTGAGCTTCCCCACATCCAGTGTGAAGGTATACTGGATTGCAAAAGAGGTATACATGGGAACAGAGTACTGAAGTTGTTGGAAGAGAAGTGCTCCATCTACCCTGAGCCCGACATTCTTGTGCTGCACATTGGAGGGAATGATGTCATCACTCAACAACTCAGAAGGCTACAGTTTCAAATCAGAGCAATTTTTGAACACCTGCAGTCATGGTGGCCACGTTGAAATTTTGTATGGTCTGACATAATGGCTTGATGCACAAGGTCGGTGGATCTACAATCTGTCATGACAGCATCACCGCAGAAGATGTTCACCTGTTCATAAGGGATGGCATTCACCTAACTGAGGAGGGCATTGCGTTGTTATTGACTGACCTCCACAATGGCGTGAGGAGAACTATACAGGATTGGTAATATGCAGCTTGTGAGAAGAATGGAAAACACCCATGACCAAGTAGGGACCAGTATGGTAAGTAAAACTCTATTATGAAATGTGTTGTGTAAAATATATTTTTCTGAGTTTGGTAAATAACTGTGGTAAGGAGCTGGTGAAGATGCTGAGAAAGAACAACTGTTTCAAGAGAGTGCTAGCACATACAATCTAATATGTCAGTAACCATCCTGCAATCCTTCTTTTTTTATTCTGCTTTTATCAGGCATGTGTAGAGTTTAGATGACAGGAAGGGCTTAGTAATACAGGACTTGATCTCTTGGGTCCATTGCTAAATGGACACATGTAATGAGAAAAGACATAGGTAAGGCAGACTGCTGACACTGAAGGAGGTCATGAGACTAGTGGTATCAGCTATCTGAGTGGGTAGCCAGCACAAGCTATCAGACAGATCAGATGGCCTTGCCTGCCACTGAAGTCCCATGCCTGTCCTGGGTTCATTAGTGGAGTGGCGGTCCTTACTTTGCTTTTTCTCTTTACATGTACCCATTCAGCAGTATGTTGGCTACACCAAAAATGTGTATATTTACAATCATATGTGTCTGCATGGTAAAACAACTGCTTCTGAATGCTGTACACATGTACATATATCAGTTTTGTTAGGACTCAGGTTATGGACATTATGATTTTTTCATATTTTGGTAAATAACTTTGCAAGGGAGCATGTCAGTGTGCCACGTAATACCTCATTGGTAAGACAGTATTGATAGTTCCAACATGGTAAAAGAATTGTGCCTGTATGTTGTACACGTGTGCAGATATCAAAGTTTGTTTAGGACTTAGATTATGGAACCTAGGATTTTTTTCATATTTAGGTAAATAACTTTGCAAGGGAGCATCTGAATGTGCTAAGTAATACCTAATTTTGAAGACAATATTGGTAGTTTCAACATGGTAAAAGAATGGTGCCTGTATGTTGTACACATGTGTGGACATCAAAGTTTGTTTCAGACTTAGGTTATGGAAATTATGATTTTTTTTCTTATTATGGTAAATAACTTTGCAAGGGAGCATGTTAGTGTGCCAAGTAATACCTCATTTTGAAGACAGTGTTACTCCTTACAACATAGTAAAATAACTGTGTCTGTGCACTGTACACATGTACAGATATCACAGTTTGTTTAGTCTTGGACAATTATGAAAATTATACATTTCCAATACTTCTCATTATTATGCCCATATCTTTGCAAGGGAGCATGCTGATCACACAAATGATGCATCATTTTGAAGCTAACATTCAGATGCACAACTTCTATGCTGATATGTAGGCTCTGTCTGTTACAAGTGATGAGATATTATGCTTTGTTTATTTATCAATTATGAGAAATAGTATATTGATCATATTTCTGTAAATATCTCAAGAAAGGAGCATCACGCAGTAATGGTTAAGGTATCATTTTAAAGCTGACATTCATACTAACAAATTAAGTTCAAATTGTATGGTTCTGCATGGTACATTGACCAAGATATTGTGCTTTGCTTTTCCAGAAAGGTAAAAAATATGCACAATATCAACATTCCTTGCCAAATATTTAATAAAGACTTTGATGTGCACTATCAGCATTTACACAGTTGGAAAGGACAGTGTCTGCTGAACAACTTTCACTTTTACATTTTTAGTCTAACTCTTATAGTTAAAGAGTTATGAACATTTGTTTTCTGTATGGTATTAGAAATGGATTTTCTGAAAATGAGCTCAGGCTGCACTGTTGTTCCTATGGTGGAATTAAGCAGGCAGCTTTTTCTGAGCTGCTCCAGAGTGAATGAGTTAAGGGTTGCAGGTCACATGGAAGAACTCTGAGGGCTGCATGCGGCCTGTGGCCCGCGGGTTGGACACTACTGGTCTAGATACAGGTCTGCAGCATCCAGAGCTTCAGCAGCACAGTTTTTAACCCTTTATGAGGTATTCCAGCTACAAGTTTTCCCTTGGTAGCACTTGGGTTATCATCCAATAGTACTACTCGTAGACCTTCCTCCCTTTACCCTCTTAGCTCTTTCAGTTTCTGACAAAAATGGATGGACAATTTCCTACATTTTCTTTTGCCAGTGTGGTCCATATGGGAATCCTGAGACAGTGTAGTAACTACCTCATGTACATGGACAACCCTCTACTACTACCACCTTGGAACACAATGTGTGAGAGATTCAAGTGCATCAAGCACCTAGAGTCATTTCTCTCTCCCCCACAAACCAGTATATCTGGCAATGAGAACATTGGCAACACAAACATCAGCCCTCAAACACCACCCACACCTACACAACACACTCCCACATAGGCAGAGATCCTCAACAAAAGCATACCCAAACAAAAGAGACCCCCGAGGCATAAACGCATGCAAACTCCACTGCCCACCACACCACGCATAGTCCACACACCTGTGTCTCACAACCACTAAGGCCTAAACATAAACCCAACATATTAGTCATAGGAAACTCCATTGTGAGACACACAGATGTGCCCCTCACCAGGCTGGATAAGCAGAAACTCACAGTTAGTTGTTTGTCGGGTGCCTGAATCTTCCATATCACCAATGTTCTGAAGTCTCTCAACAGGTACTGTTATGGCTCTGTCATAATCCATGTTTGAGTGAATGACTTGAGATGTACCTCCCTGGACTATATGAAGAGAGACATGATTGAGCTCGCTCAGTATGTGTCCCAGGCAGGTATTTCCCTAGCCTTAAACAGCAGTCTACCATCACCCAGAATGATGCCTCAATACAAACAGAAAATGATTGACTTTAACAACTGGCTTAGTCTCTGGTGTCATTCAAAGGGGATCCAGTACCTGACAGCCTGGGATGACATGACTGGCAAGCCACGATGCTTTGGCAGAGATGGCCTGCATCTGTCTCCTTTGGGCTTCAAGCTCCTGGCAAAGGGTCTTGCCTTTCCCATAGTGCCTTTTTTAGGCAATACCATAAGATCAAAACTAACAAAATGAAAATTTCATCAAAATGCAAAATAAATGTTAAGCTGCTAAACGCAAGGAGTTTAAACGTGAAACTGCACTCATTGCAAGCATTCTTAACCCTGGAAGAAGCTGACATTTGTGCAGTCATAGAAATCTGGTTCAAAGCTGCAGACATCACCCCAGCCATACCAGGTTACCCATCTTATTATTCATTCAGACCCTAAGCCATGGGCAGCAAAATAAAAGAAGGTGGAGTTGCAATATATATAAAAGACATCCACTCCTCTATGCCGGTCAAACAGTATGATGCACAGGAAATACTCCAGGTGCAGTTAACAACTGACAATACACCTATTGAAATCATAGCTAGCAACAGGCCTCCAACTCTGACTCAAGATGCCTACTCCACCTATCTGGACCTCTTCGAATCTATCAAGATTTAACCCATTAACCTGATCCTGGGTAATTTTAACTATCCAACCATATATTGGAAGAAATACTCATGACAAAACACAAATTCCCAGAGATTCCTTGATTTCATCAATGCAAATGCCTTAGACCAGTTGGATGACACTCCCACAAGAGGTGAAAATATCTTGGACTTGGTATTAACCAACATGAGTAACCACTGCAGCATCTCTACAGTGTCATCATCCCTGGTAAGATCTGACCACAAAGCAGTCACTTTCAAAGTCACCATCTCCCCTGACCCCCTCCCCCCTAGCTAGGGTCAAACAAAAACAAACTTCTCCAAAACTGATTACAATCTCCTGAGTGAATGTATAAACAGCTTCATAGCCCCCTCCACAGAAACTGACACATATGGGTTGGGAGGGTGGCTTAATGGTTAAGGTGTTTGCCTTATAAACACAAGGTGCAGGGTTTGAGTCTCACAAGGGATAATTGGCTTGCAAGGGCAGTTAGCTTAGTACTAATCTATGAACCTATGTCCAAACTTACACCAAAGTACTATATGAGCATTTATATATCTGCATGGAATCAGGAATACCAGGCAGGATGAAATCCTTCTCCTCAAGGAAGAGTAAACCTGTCTGGTAGACATCTACAATAAATAAACTCTATAATAAAAGGACATAATTGCTGCCCAGGACATAGAAGGAGGAGGTGTCTAATTGGAAGAAACCTCTCCATAGCCTGAACAAGCAAATAAAAGCACTAGTGAAATCCTCCAAAGCAAACTTTGAGTCCAAACTGGCTACATCTACTAAAGACAATCATAAGGCTTTCTTCACATATACCTACAATCTCAAGGGAGCACCCAGATCTGCTCAGAACTGGTGGTCAAGGACACTGCATACACAAACCCTGTAGTTATAGACAACCTTCTGGCAGACAGTTTCAGTGAAAATGTCACTCCTCTGCCCCCCATCAGTAAAACAGGGCATCCCCAGTACCTGCCCCCCTCCCCTTGTCTATAGAGAGTAAGTAATCACTGCCGCCTCAAAGGCAAAAAATGCATACTCCATGGCACCCAATAACATCCCATAACATCTTACATGAACTCAGGCAGGAACTTGCAGCACTATTAGGCACCCTATTCAGCCAAAGCCTGAGTACTGGTTTCATCCCAGCTGAGTGGAGGACAGCTACTGTCATCCCTTTGCACAAATGTGGAGCATACACCAATCTAGATAATTATAGACCTATCACCCTAACTAGTCTGATCTGCAAGGCCATGGATTGGATTATCATGGACCTCATTAAAAAGGACATTGGCAACCTCCAGACACTTGATCCCACACTGTTTGCTTTTTTCTAGGGAAGGTCATGCCTGTTAAATTTGTTTGATTTCTTTGAGACAGTCACCAAGGCCATAGATGAGGGGAAGATGATGCACACCACCTACCTTGACCTAGCCAAGGCCTTCAACACTATTCCTTATTCAGGTAAAATAGATAACTTTCTCAACTAGGCATCAATCCATGGGTAACCAGATGGGTAGCAAACTGGCTCAATAATAGAACCCACCTAGTTAAAATAAGGGAAATCACCTTAAGTAGTAGACCCATAACAAGCAGTGTACCCCTGGGATCGGTCTTGCGGCCTCTGCTGTTTTGGATATACTTCTCAATAGTGCAGGCCAAATCTAGTGGGCTATGGCTGACCAAGTTTGCAGATGACTGCAAGCTGGGTGCTGCCATCAATTCCTCTAGAGATGTGGACATCCTCTAAGACGGTCTCGCCCAAACAAATAATTGGTGCCTAAAACATGGCCTCAAACTAAATGCCAAAAAAATCCATCATTGTCCCATTCAGGAAGAATGGCATCCCCACAAATTATCACATTGATAATAAGGCATTAAGCACACAATCAGCTGTGAGAGAATTGGGAACCCAGGTTGATAGTAAATTAATGTTTGACCACCATATCGCCTCCATTGTCCGGAAAGCTTTCTAAATAGTCCACCTCATTAGTAAGGGTATCTCATTCAGGGACGAGGTGGTCATTACACCCCTGTATTCTTCCCTTATAAGTCTGATTATTGAAACATCTACCCTACACATATAGGCTAAAAGTCCTGTCCCTCTACTCAGTCTCCTAAAGACTCCTCAGAGGTGACCTCTGTCTGGCATACAAAGCAATCTCAGACCCCGCCCTGATGGGACTGCTGCATATACGCAAGTCAAGCTCAACTCTAGTAACCAGCACACGAGCCTACAACCTGACAGACTTGTGTCCCAGAGACTCCCCCTTTTGTGGAATAGACTCCCTCTCCATGTAAAGCAGAGTACCTCATTAAACCTTTTTAAGTGCAACCTGGATAACTGGATGAGGAACAGAAAATACACCTCTGGGATTTCACCTATGTCCCTGCTGGACAGTGGCATAGGGTGCTGACTTGGAACATAGGCAAAATTCTTGGCTAGGCTTGTAAGTGCCACAGGACAAATAGTCTAGTAATATCCTATGATCCGATGTATATTCATATTTATCTGTGAAATATTTCTATTTATATATTTAGTCTCTAGCATGAAAACAAGAAATGCTGCAAAATTCTCTCCTATCCTAAACACACCATTTTCTCACTATAACTATCTTCTGAAGCACATCTTTCTCTTCTCCCAGTTCTACCACATCTATCCCGATTTTCTGACAGTTTTCCAGTTCTGTCAAACATCGTTCACCTCTACAACATTTTCATACAATTTGTGTTCCACACTGTACTCTCAGTTTCACTAAATTCCTCAATTACTTCTTGTTTATTTTCTCCTCTATGGACTTTCTCACTCTTGATGCCAGCACTAGGAATCACACGCTTTCCTCCCATACCAGCTACATCTAGCTTCCACCCCAATTAAACACAATTTCCAACATCAATAAATATTTTGTCTACTTCCGCACAGAGCCAGTTCATGATCAAATGGATCCCTAGGCAGGGTAATGGACAAGGATAGCTCCAGCCATACTAATATCCCTTTACTTGGCTGTCTCTGTTATTTACAAAAAAACATTGTTCAAACTTGTCAGTGGGCATGCTATTTTTTCTTTACTTCTACAATGATCACTGAGATTTGGATTTAAAGTAAAACTTTTATTTCAAATTTTAAAGCAAAAACTGTGATAGCCATTTGCTACACAAAATACAATTCTGTCACATTGAAAACAGAATTAACGTGAACAACAGTAAACTTCTCTTCCCTTGAAATGTGCATTAACTGAAACAGTATACTGCAACGTGGCAATGCTTTAAAGTACAAGAAGTCTGCTGGGATTCATGGTCAGATTGCATACAGTGACACAGAGTGGCATTTATGACATGAATGCAGAAATTCAAAAGGCAACTGCGTAAGGTATTTGCTAACAGCCTTGTGCAGCCCACTGGACACAACTGTCATTTTTCAAAAGCAACACAGACGTATTGTCTAGTGAACTGACTTGGTTAGAGTCACAGGGGGGCTAAACAAAGGCTGAGGGAATCAAACCTTGCACCACAGAATATAGGTCATAACCGAACTCATCTGCATTAAGTGCCAGGCAAACATTGTAACCCAAATGCAATGCATTTCACACTAGCTTGTCCGGAAAAATAAGCCACATTAAAATGTATTCATAGCTAAAATATTAACATTAAACATTTGGACTACAGGCTGTCCATTTTTTTCACTGCCAAAAAGTAAACACTCTGTCACCAAAACAAGGAAACCAAGGATCAGACACAAAGAACATGGCTCATATATTGCTGCTTTTTACTGTAATCCATGTCTTCCTTTTTACCATAACCACTCACATAGCCCTTATACAACTGCAATCAAATGAATGAGAAATACATAAATAATGACCTAGAAATGCATTTAAGCTTGCTGCCATGAGAATTATACACTGCAACTCATTGCACCCTCCAATGCCTTCCCAACCTCAAAGCAAAAAGTTGAGACAAACACCCAAAATCAGGAACTTATTTTTAAATATTAGTTTTATATGCTTAGAATGTTGCTAGCAGGCATTATCCAAACAGTACGGTCTAAAACTCATGTTGTTATTTAGTGACTACAGTCCACAACATTAACCAGAAAGCCACAAAGTTTATGAGAAACAAAACAAAAATATGAGAAAAAATAGGGGATAATTGAGAATTATACCTTTTGCACGTACACCCAAATATTTCTATTTATATATTTAGTCTCTAGCATGAAAACAAGAGATGCTGCAAAATTCTCTCCTATCCTAAACACACCATTTTCTCACTATAACTAGTTAACGTCTTGTATATGACTATACACCTCAGATATCAGTTTGATATCAAGTGAATTAATAAATTTATAAATAATGGTCCAAAAATGCATTCTGGCTTGTTGCTGTTAGAACCATGCAGTACAACCCATTGCAACTTACTTCTGCCTCTCAACTTGTTAGATCAAGAGTTAGAAGCAAAGTCAAAATCAGGAGCAGTTTTCAAACAGAGATCTTATATTCTTAAACTTGGAGACAAAATGCCAAAATCAGATTTTTAAGAACTAATGCTGATATTGACTTTTTAAACAAGAAAAGCCTTTATTGGCTAATAACATATGTTGGTATTAGATAATAAGAACTAATAACATGGAATTTTATTTTTGAATACAATCTACTTTTACCTTCTCAGGGTCCAGGTTTAAGGTAGAAGGTCTGGTTCTAATAATCAAGGCTTGCAGGAAAACACCAGTGTTTAAGAAATGACTGCAAATAAAAAATACAAAACTTTTTAATCAGTCCATACAGGAAGTACATGTAAATACGCTGACTTAAAGGCACTCTTGTATTGGCTGATATATTACTGTAAAAGTGAATAAGTGGAGGATTTCTTTTTTTTCCTTCTCTGTGTAATAGAGAAGTCAAATTTTGACTATAAAGAAGGCAAGGAACGCTGCATGTTTATGGGAAAATGTCTTATGTTTGATAATATAAGAGTTTATTGATAGTTGGTGGTTACACACAGGATGATTTGTTTTACTGAAAATATTCTAGATTTCATGAAAATAGTACCAGCAGACCAATACCATCAAAAACGAGTACATTGAAAGCTTCTATCCATTTATATATATTTTTACTTAGATATGTTATCAGGATTTGCCTCTTTTTACTGAATGATATTTTAACAAGTGCTCAGAGCGATCCGTGATGTGGTATCTTGATGTTTTCTAACATCAGAAAAATTTAACGAGACGAGAGAAAAGCTGAAAAGGAGGTTATGTTGTCCTGATAGTAAGGAGAAATGATACATAATAAAGAAAAATCTCTTTACTGATTTTTAAACTTCTCTGACATTTGAGCAGTAATGGCTGTGTCATTAAGGCATTAAACTTGACATCCAATGGGGTCTCCCTGCACATGTTAGAACCAGTGGTGGTTGGTGACTTCAAATCAAAGGGAGGCTGCAGGAGACAGCTGAATGTGTGTGTGGGGGGGTCAATGGTAATGGGTGTGGCCAACTAGAAAGGGGAGGAACTATGCTCAAAACCTCAACAACTGTAATTTTAATTAAATACGCTGCCCTGGGTGCCAAACCATCATTATGAGAGTCCAATCAAGACAAAATGAAGCGTAGAAGAAAAAAATATTTCAATGTATTGGCTGCATGACAGCTTACTTAATATCTAGATGGAAACTAAAAGGTTGTGAGGCATGAAAAAATAAATTACTTTTTAAATACATTACTGTAATGCCAGTCAAAATCAAGTATAAGAAAAACAAGCAGCACTCAACTCAAACCACTTCTCCTTGCACTGCAGTTCTAATTATAATTTATATTTAGCTTTATTAAAGTACCAAGTAACATGCTGAAAGTAGCAATCTCTGTGCTACCCCAACTTGTAAAAATGTTTCTTATCCAAAAAAGACCTGCTGCCTGACAACAACTATCTACTTGTTTCATGGGGAAAACATGATCAAGGTAAAAAATGAAAAGCAAACAGGAAACAATCTCAACATACATTGCTTAAAGGATTACTGCATAGGTTATTTACCACACACAATAGATTGGCATTCTGTTTAGTTTGCAGGTAAAGCCTGCAAAGATGACTGCAAATCTCCAACAAATGTAATGAGTTTCTTAAAATAATGTAATCCTGTCCTTTATTACAAATACAGTCATATGCATTTCAATACCCAAGGCTTATACGTTATCTAGTTATGTAAGTATTCTCTGCATGGCAACAGCAGAAAGGCTTTCAATGTTGGCAATTATTTAACAGTATGCTTATTAAAACTTACTTGCATCTTACAATCTCAGACAAGCTTTCCTGATGGTCATTAAAGCATTGCTACTTAAACACAGAGCAAAAGGCACTTTCTGAATAATAATAATAAGCATAAATAGGTTCATAGGTTCATAGGTAAGTAATAGGCTATCTGCCCAAGGGCATTTATATGCCTAGCCAGAAAGTGCTGGCTTTCACCACCCCCTTAGATTAGTTCCCTGTGCCTCTGTCCAGCAGAGCCATTAGTTCCCTGTGCCACTGTCCAGCAGAGCCACTGCAGTGATCCCTGGGGTAAATTTTCTGTTTCCCATCCACCTATCAAGGTTTCTCTTGAAGAGTGTTAGTGAGGGGCTTTGCCTGATGTATATTGGAATCCTGTTCCAATGAATGGGGAGTCTCTGGGATAGGAATCTATCCCTCTAGCATGTCCTATTTATCGTTGTGGTGGGGTTTATATCTCTAGAGCGTGTGGCTCTCCAGGATTTATTTTTTTTTAGGTAGAGCATGTCCATCAATTCCGGGTTGGACATGGCCTTTTATGTCAGGCAGAGATCACCTCTGATTAAGCTGTATGCAACCGAGTACAGCTGGAGTTTCTTGAGTAGGGCTGCATAGGGCATCTGTTTGAGGCCAGTAATCCTCTTGGTGAGGTACTTTTGTGGTCTTTCCAGCTCTTGCAGGTACCTTGTAAGGTACATCCCAAATGGGGCATTGTATTCTATGATGGGTCTAATGAGTGATGAGAAGAGAGGCACAATAACCTCTTTTGTTCTAGATGCGAACCCTTTTGTGATTAGGTGGGCCACATAGAAGGATTTTCTAACCACCTTGGCAATATGATTATCAAAGGTGAGATTAATATCTACTTGGGTCCCCAGATCCCTTATTACATTTTCTGTATTTAGGGGACTACCACCTATGTGGTATTTTGTTTTTTCCTAAGGGGATGACAATGCACTTTTTGGCATTTAGCTTGAGGCCATGATTTTGACACCAGGTATCTGTCTCAGTGAGACCCATCTGGAGGGTGTCTGTATCAGCAGGAGAATCAATTATGGCCCCTAGTTTGCAGTTGTCTGCAAACTTGGTCAGCCATAGTCCTCCTATGCTTGCCCGTACCTCTGAGAAGTATATACTGAACAGGAGGGGTCCTAGGACTGAGCCCTGGGGGACGCCACTTGTAACCGGTTTAGAGTCAGATGTGGAGCCTGCAACTCTCACCATGTGGGTTCTTATCCATGAGCCACTTGGCAACCCATCTCATGACGTAGGGGTTTATGTTCAAGCTGGTGAGCTTGTCTATAGTACTAGAATGGGGAATGGTGTCAAAAGCCTTTGCGAGATCTAGGTAGGCTGTGTGGACCTCCTTTCTCTTGTCTGATGCCTTGGTAACCATCTCAAAGAAGTCTACCAGGTTTAGGAGGCATGATCTGCCCTTAACAAAGCCAAACTGGGTAGGATCCAAGGTTTGGAGGTTCCCAATGTCTCTGTTAATGAGTTCCATGATGATGCATTCCATAGCCTTGCAGACCAAGCTAGACAGGCTTATAGGGCGATAGTTCCCGGAGTCCATTGTGGCTCCAACTTGTGGAGTGGGATAACTGTTGCTGTGCACCACTCTCTGGGTACATAGCCTGTAGAGAGGCTGAGTTTGAACAGTGTGTTTAGGTGAGGGGTTAGTTAATTTTTGGAGGTCTTGTAAGACACAGCCTTGGGCACCGTCCAGTCCCACTGAAACTGTGTTTTTGGCTTTGGATAGGGCTGCTTTAACCTGTGTGTCGTTGATTGACGGGGCCCTATATTCTTCTGGTGTGGTTATGGGCCCTTTAGGGGGTGAGAGGGGGGTGAAGTTTGCACTAAACCTGTCTGCCAGAATGTTGGCAATATCAATCGGTTCAGTATATTTTGTGCCATTCTGCACTAACTCAGAGCAGATCTGATAGTTTCCACTTAGGTTCTTGACATAGCTAAAGAACGCTTTGTGGTTATCTTTGGAGTCATTGGCAATTTTTCTTTCGAAACTAGCCTTGCATGATTTAATGAGGGATCATAGTTTCTTGTTGATACTGATCAGGGATGTCTTTCCTTCTTCAGAATTTATTCTTTTCTGTACTAGTTTCCTCCTTCTGTTGTATAGCTTGTTTATGGCAGGGGTCCACCAGACTGGTTTCCTTTTCTTGGAGGAGTGAGTCTTGGTTTTACTTGAGATAGCATGATCTATGCATTCCTGCAGATGCTCATAGAGTTCCTTTGTAAAGGTTTCATCAGCTTGGACAGCATTGTCCTTTAGCATGGGGGCTGTGAACCTTTCCACCTCGGTCTTAAGTAATGTGAAGTTTGCTTTTGAAAAGTTTTTCATGGTGGTTTCCTTGACTGGGCGTGGGGGCGGAATGTGGATATCCAGAGTGATTAGTCTATGGTCTGATCTAACCAGCAAGGGGTTGACCTCCTGTGTGGAACACCGGTCGCCCATGCTGGTGATGACCAGGTCCAATATGTTGTTCCCTCTGGTGGGGGTGTTGACCAATTGATCCAGGGCGTTTGAGTTTATAAATTCTAGGAAGCTTTGAGCAAGGGATTTAGTACTTGAGTAGTTCTCCCAGTTTATGTTTGGGTAATTGAAATCACCCAGTATTAGGGTGTTTGGTAGGACCTCCATATTTCCCAGTGTCTCCAAAAATGCAGAATAGGGGTCCTGGGCCATGGGGAGTGATCTTTAGCAAGCTACAATTTGGATTGCAGTTTTGCCCATTGTTAGTTGCACATGGATGATCTCTGATGCATTGTGCTGTGTCACTAACCTGGAGGTGTGGGTATCCTTGATCAATATGGATACACCCCCGCCTTTTGTGTTTCTGTCCTGGTTCTGTGGCCGAAAGGTATGGAATGAGTTATAGCCTAGTAGTGCTGGGGTGCTCTCAGGAGTCTTAAAGCAGGTTACTGTTACTGCACAGATGTCGATGTTCTCCATACTGAGGAGTGCCTCGAGTGCGTGCATTTTGAGGTTTAGCCTTTTGGCATTGAGTAGCATTACTCTCAGTTTTTGGTAACTTGTGATATTTATGATGGTGGGTTTGTCTTTTGAGCCTTGCCTAAAAAAGGCACTATGGGGCGGCAAGAGCCTTGGCCACTATTCGAAAACCAAAGGATGACAGGTGCAAGCCATCTCTTGTGAAGCAACGTGGCTTGTCAAGCATGTCATCCTAGACAGACAGATACTGAATCCCCTTGGAATGACACCAGAAACTTAGCCAATTGTTGAAATTGATAATTTTTTCTTTAAACTGTGGCATAATTCTTGGTGTGGGCAGGATGCTACTCAGGGTCAGGGTCATAGTGGCCTGGGCTACATGATCAGAGAGCTCTTCCATGTCTCTTTTCATGTAGTCCAGGGAGGTACGTCTCAGGTCATTCACACATGGACAATGACATAGTTGTATTTGTACTTGTTCTGGAGTGACCTGAGTGCTTGTGTTATGTGGTGGATCCTGGCACCCAGCAGACAGCTAACCTGTTACTTTCTCCTTGTCCAGCCTAGTTAGTGGGACATCAGTGTGTCTGACTATAGAGTCACCTTTTACTAGTGTGTTGGGTATGTTATTTTGCGTTAAGGACTGTGATTGCATGGCACACTGATTATGTGAAGTCTGTATTTCATGGTTGGTGATGGGGTGTGGAGGTTGCTTGGATGTCTGCTTTGGTGGTCTCTGTTGCTTTTGCAGATTTTTATTTAAAGTCTCCGAGTATGTTTTCATGTATTCATGTGTGTTGTTTGCCGGTGTTGGTTTATTAGGTCTATGTGAGACTGGTGGTGTGTTGCAAGTATTACCCTTCTCCTCTTGACTGTCAGTTCCAGTCTTGGGTTGAGAGAGCTTTGCCTCCAGTTTGGCTGTATAATTGCATCTCTCGCATATATTAGTGTTTGGTGGTAGGAGGAGAGGGATATCTGTGTACATGAGGCAGTTGTAACATTTCCCTAAAATGCCCAGATTCACCAGTTGGACTGGAGAGTACACAAGAAGCTGCCCTTTGGACATGCCTGAATAGGTAGAATAAGCTGTTTTTCTGATTGGCTGGTGGGGACGAATCGAGAGCCTTGTCCTTCTGGACAGTATAGGGGGGGGTCTAGTGCTTGGGTTAATTATTGCTTGCTATGAGTTTTAAGCAAGTGCTTGACTGTGAAATGAATGGTTTGAGTGCTACAGTTGAAGGTTTCTCTAGTTCCAAGGGAAAATTGAAGAGTAGACTTTGTGGAGCTGAGAATAGTTTAACTCTAGTTAAATGGCTCTGCCCGGTGCACAAAACCACACAAATGCAAAATAAATGTATAAATATTGCAGGGAAGTGAAAGAGATAGAAATCAGCCCAAAACAGCTGATAAACTACTAACTTCTGGGCTGAAACCACTCCTCTAGGGACAGATAGGCTGCTCAAAGCTCCCCTCTCTCACAGTTGAACAGAGAAACTTCCTTCTATCCAAGTAAGGTATGGACAACACAGAAACTTGTAACTCAGCCCTGGATTCAGCAATAACCTATAAATTGGACTATACTAGTTCAGAAACGCGGATAACAAGTTTATTTTTTTTTTGTTTTGTTTTTTTCAGAAAATAGAGTAGATACAATCAAAACAACACTTTAAAAACACAGAAAAGGCTATTGCACTTTAGTGTGTAGCCTACAACAGTTAAACAGATTATTTAAACACACAAATGACATACTTCAAGTGCAGGCCATAAATAAGTACAATATGTAGCAATAACAAACTTTTTAAATCACAGATTAGCTAAAAAAATGATGTTTTTGGTGAATTAATTAAGACAGCAAGAAAAGCAGAAAATCAACAGTATAAAAATATGACAGAAACCAGAACAATTCTGCAAAATCAAGGACAGATGAAAAACCACTGTAGTACTTGTGTCTACCTTGGATGGAGGGATACTCTGCACATTTACACTGCATAACTGCTCCTTGCCTTGCTTGGACACATCCAAAGTCACTACATGGAGAAGTGGGGTGCAACAAGTATGTTAATTTGAAATGTCTCTAGCTGACTGTGATGACCTTGACACATTTGTCATACCTCTCAACCTCAGAGCAAGAAATCTGGACAAAGCCATACATAAAAGTGGGACAAAGGCCCAAAAATAAGGACAATTTTTAAATATTGTTCTTATAAACTTAGAAAGATAATAGAATAGTAGGTCTTGCATTAGTATGAATTTTCTGAAGGTTATGAAATTTGAAACTGAAATGTCTGTCATTATTTTCTAACTTCAGTCTTTAATGATTTGCCACTAATTTGTCAAAAAAAACACAATTTTATGAAAAACGGACCAACAATGTGATGCAAAAATATAAAATAGCCACACAATGCAGCTGGGAACCTGTCAAAGAAGGGACGCTTTTTAATATTAGTACTGCTAACTTGAGCAGCTGACAAAATAAAAGAATCTACATGTATTTCTGAAATAAAAGTAATCTATAACTCTGATTATTACAGTTATTTATTAATTGTACACCCTCCATGTTTTCTTCCAAAATTGCCATTTTGCGGAGGGATTATTAGGGGAAGAGCAACATTTTGAGCCAAAATCGGGGACATTTGAGCTGTTTGGATATGCCTAATTCTATAAAGCAATTTATTTCCATGTACCTCTCAACCTGTTAATGCAGGAAATCTGTACAAGGCCAAATATATTGGAGGAACATATAAACAGTACTAAAAATTGCTCTTCTATAAACTGAGACAGTTGATGGAATAACAGGTCTTGCTTTAGCATGCATTTTTCTGAAGGTTATGAAGTCTGAAACTCATTGTCTGTCATTATTTAGTGACTTAATTCTTAAATGATTTCCCAGAAAACCACACATTTTATGAGGAGCAAACCAAAAATAAGAAGCAAAAATCTATTCATTCTGCAAATATCTGGATAGTTGAGAGGTATAGTTCAGCCAGGGCTGTCTTTAAGTTTGCCACCCTTCCCCCCTCACAAAATCATGGTCGAATGGAGCCCCTATCCCCCCCCCCCCTGCAGCCATTCCAATGAACCATTACTTGGCTATTTCACCCCATTTACCATAACCACTAATGTGCGTACTGCTTTACTTCTGTGATGATTTGGACTTCATTTGAAAGTTTTATTTTGCATTTTATCTGCTAAACAAAACAGTGCAGTCTTGCAATGAAAATAAACTTAGCATTAAAACTTCTCTGCCCTTGAAACTCACATTCATTGAAACAGCATTGAAACCCACATTCAAAGAAAATACATTTTGCCAGTGGCAGATAAAGATTAACTTTGGGTTTGGGCTATTTTCAAATCACAGGGCCCTTGCACATGAAACATACACATGCTCTTACATACACCTTCTTGATTGTATTAAATTATATTCCTTGTACAATACAGTACAGTTTTAGAGGGTGTTTTAAATTTATTGTTTTGAACATTTTTCCAGTAAACAATGAAACAAAATAAATGCACCAATAATGACAAAAGTGCCCAGTTCAGAACATTTCCATCATAAAAGTCTACTCAAACTTCTACAGTCCACCAGTATCAGTACATATGCACAATCTCTGAAGAAGTAAAAGTCATCTAAATAATTCCACATTAAAAAGATCTGTAACTAATGAAGAGGTTACTGCTAGAAAACAACTTTATACTTCATTGTTTCATCTACAAATAAAGTGCCTGTTGCCCTTGAGGAATAAATTGCCTGTTTTACACTAAAAATGATAAGCTAGTAATATTGCAATAGGGAATGGATGGCAAACTGATATCAGGTTCATAGTCACTAGGTATCTTCACCAAAAAGAAGTGCAACATCCACCCCCTTTGCAACACAGTACAGTATCAGCAATGCATCTATCTACTGTGGGAGTAGAACCCACAGCCTTCTTCATCAAAGGAAAGTACACTACCAGTTGTGCTATTAACGATGCAGGCAGACTCAGCATAAACAACACTAAACTTTTGTTCTCCTGCAGCTCTCAGCTTCTTGTAAAATCTACTCACTCAGCTGTATCTCTAAACTTTGCTGCACAAGAAATCTGGAAAAAAACTAAATTTATAAGGCAAAAGCCAAAAAAACCAGGGACACATTTTAAATATTGCTTGTATAATGCTGGAAAGTTGCTAGAATAAAATGCTGTGTTACTACCATATATTTCACTGCCAAGTCTTGAACCCAGAACCCTGTGCAAAACAGTCAGAGCAACATACCACTATGCCAAATCAGCTGTTTTGTGTAAGAGAGGAAGACTGAAACTTAAATGGCTACCATTTAGTGAATTCAGTTCTCACCATAGCTGTCAACCTCATAGCACAAAACACCTAAACAAAGCCAATAATGGGGAATACAGACCCCAAACATATTCAGTGAATACAGTTCTCATCATAGCTCTCAACCTCTTAGCAAAAAACACCCAGACCAAGCCAGTAATGGGGGAATACAGCCCTGAAACATATTCAGTGAATTCAGTTCTTACCATAGCTCTCAACCTTAGCACAAAAAACATGGACAAAGCCAATAATAGGGGGATACAGTCCAAAAATAGGGACAAATTTCAAATATCCATCTTATAAACTTAGAAAATTGCAAGAATAAAAGCTTTTGTGTTACCATGTACTTTCTGAAGAATATGAAGTCTGAAATTCAAATGCTTGTCATTTTTATTTAACATCTGTTAACCGGGAAAGTCTGACTTGGAACAAAAGCCAATTTTCAGCACAGGCTCAGGAAGAACCACTCCAGACAGACACATGTCTTTGTAAGATGGGATGACATCAGAGCACACAGAGGAAACCCACACAAACACAGGGAGGGCATGCAGATTCCACACAGAAAGCACCCCAGCCAAGAATCAAACCAGAGAACCTGCAGCTGTCAGGCAACAATGCTACCACTGCACCAACACACTACTGACTTTGTACGGACACAAAAATGAAGAAACCACAGATTTTATGAGGAACATAGCAAGTATGAGTAAGAAATCTGCAAATGTTTTACAAATGGTGGTGGGTAGGGAATTCAGGCTCTTGCTACCTGGTACCCAAGGTACAGGGTTCAAGCCTGTTCTCTACCCACTACCATATAGCACTTGGGGCATTTCACACACACACACACACACATGGTTCAGTTCCCTACCTGTGCTGAGAGAGACGGCTCCAAGTCTGAAGACAAGAGAGCAGTCCCCACAAATCCATCTATAGTCCTATGCAGGCTCCAGTAACAGTTTCCCTGCGAGAGCAGGCTCCAATGTCCTCCTGGGGAGAGGACTTTCCTCCTATCTGGACTGCTGACAAAGCAGTCTTTAGTTCCCAATCTGTGAATCACACATGTGTGAGTTACGGACTCAAGAATTTTTTTTTTTATTTTGTTTTGTTTTTTTTTTTTTCCATTTTTTATTTTGTTTTGTTCTACAGCTGGGGGGCTGCAGTCCTATAGCACGAGCGACCCCTGGTTAGAACCCTGCTCACTGTGAATTAATGTTCCTCTGCTTGACCAGATTTGTAGATAAATGCAAATTATACATAGTCATAGTCTCTCCCACTGACATTAATGTTCTCCAGGAAAGGCTGACAGACAAATAACTTGTTACAAAGCCATGGACTAAAACTGAATGCCAAGAACTGCATAATAGTATCCTTCAGGAAGTCATCTACCCCTGGTAACTATCATATTGACAGCACACCACTAAGAATCAACCCAGTTGCCAGGGACTTGAGGACACACATATACAGTAATCTAAACTTTGACCATCACATGTCTGTAGTAGTGAGGAACTCATTCTATGTTGTGCAACTTATAAAGAAATACATGGCATCTAGGTCCAAGGAGGTCATTGCCCCAGAGTATTCAGCATTCATCATACCTATTGTTGAATGCAATGATACCTCTGGTGTGTACCTACCCAGACATATCCAACAACTGGAATGTCCACAAAGGTTCCTCACTAAAAGAATGCAGGTTATAAATAACATGTCTTATGCAGACCATCTCAAAGCACTATCCCTGCATTCTGTCTCCTACAGACTGTTGAGAGGAGACCTATGCTTGGCATACAAGGCATTGTAAGACCCCAACCTGATGGATCTTCTGCATATCTGCAAAACATACAGCGCCACAATTATCCATTCTAAAGACTTAAAACTTAACTTTAAGGGATGAAAGTGCTTAGTCTTTTAAACAATAAATGTGTTTGTGACTGTGGCTGGTTTAATTTTTTTCAGATTAATCAGTTAACTTTTCTTAATTCAAACCCCTTAGCAGTGAAATGGCACATAACTATCAGCCTACTTACAGCATTACATTTCACAGCAGTTTTTTTAAAGCAAGTTAAAAGCATAAGTCTAACAAGTGTAAATGCATATAACTTGTAAAAGGTTAATACTGTTTCAAAGGTACAAACTTCAATGTTATCCATAAAAAAGTTTTAGAGAAATAATAGTACACACACATACTTTACATCAATATTATAATGTACTATAATGTGTGGAAACTGAGATTTTAAAGCTCTTTTACACTATTAAGTGTTGAGCTTTCACATGACATCAAGAAATTCCATCCAACTGCCTGTTTAATGAGATATTTATGGAAATATAAAACAATTATGAATATATTTATACTTAGTAATATAACACCTAATTTCTGTCTATATGTAAAAGATAAAGTGCAAGCTCATGTCACCTTTTCAAAAAACAGATGAAAATTCACCTACTAATTCACTGGCTATGTCCCTGCTCCAATCCCGACTGAGCTCAGCATTTTTATTACTCTCTCTTCTGTGCTGCTGTAATGTTTCGTTTCCCCTCCGTTCTTAGACTGACTTCATCAGCCCCCTTTATTACCCCTTTTTTTTTTTTTTTTTTTTTTCTTCTCTCTCCCTTCTCCCTCTCTTTTTTTTTTTTTTTCTTTCTTGCTCTTGCTTTGCTGACCTCCTTGCATAATCCTGCCTTCCTCCTTTCTTCCACCTCCTTTTTTCCACACCTCCCTTTTCCAACTTACTACCAACAACCATTACTAAGTCCATTTATACTACTTTATAACTGATAATATACTTTTTCACTCTCTTGCTTATCCTTTTTTATTTTTTTATTATTAACTACATAATTACCTGTTAACATTCCTATTGCTCTTTTTTTTTTTTTTTTCTTTTTTGTTATTTTTTTTTTTTACTAATATATTTTCAACTTGACTGACTACTTTTAATTTACTTTTTTTTTAAACTTGACTATTTTTTTTTTTTTTAACTTTAGAACTTCTTATTCTGATAGTGGAGCTTTTCTCCTCTCTCGGGCCTGAAAATGGACATGTATCCAGCCAGACTAGCCGCGTTAAAAGTGTGAATGACAGTTTTCTTCAAAGTAATGTCAGATTTTAAATGATACCACAGAACTGTTTGTAAGTCATGTGGTTTTGGAACTATTAATGCTGATAGCAGATATCACATATCTTCATAATTACAATCTGGCAACTATCAGTATCTTCATTATAGTTTATATAAACAGAGAGTGACAATGAGAACCATAGCTGGATCATTTTGCCCTGATGTGTCACACCGGTGCCTTTGTTGTTCAAGTGAAGAGCAAAAAAAAAAAACAATAAAATACTTGGGCACACTGCCAGTTGATGCACCGGTTTCTACAGCAACCGATTCTCATCCTATCAGTTATTTCAGTGTAGAGCAAAAAAAAAAAAAAATAGCAGTAACATACTGTAGCAATACTTTTGTGCCAATTGTCTTCCTACAGATGATATATACCCCTTACAGCTCTTTAAATGACGAGCAAAAAAATAAAAAATAAAAAAATAACCAATCTGCTAAAATGCCTTTCTGTAACAGGATTTTGGTACATAAAATGGCATGCTGCAGAAAGTCGGCCTCCTTCTCCCACCCTTGTAAACTACAGGTGACAGTATATTTTTCTGTCTCCCACCATGTTGTTTGATGCCATGCCCATCAATATCTTGTAAATATTAATACAAATCTGAAAATATGAATGAGAAGTGATGCAAACTGATTGATGTTTCCAGTAAAGTACATCCTAAATTAACAAGTGTAGTGCAGTTATGTTATTTACAACTTGGCCTGTATCGTGCTGCCAGCTATTAACTGGAAATTCACTTAGTTCTGGAAAAATATCACAATGCTATAAGGAGTTATAGTTGTTAAACTGAGGTATTCAAAATAGGTGGTAGAGATATTAATGAGTTTAGAAATATGGTTCAAACTAAAATATTAAAACACCAACTTGCATGAACACATAACATGTCAATAAATATTTTAAACAAACATTTAATTTACTAAGAATGCCAAATCATTTTTTTTCAAGTCAGTTAATAATCATTATACAATGACTGTCCATTAATATTCAAAAACAAGCATGCTGATTGCCCAGCCCAACCAACGTGCCCGCTGTAAATCCGAGAATAAACTAACTGAAAAAGGTTTGACTTTTTCTGTTAGTATATCTCCAGATTTTTTTTTTTTACTTTTTTTTTTTTGCTCTGCAGAGGTAGCAATGGAGAAAGGAAGATCTCCGTTGATTTTTTTTAAGATAACTCGCTATGTTATATGAGTTGAAGAACTCATATAACATATCTTAAAAAAAGCAACGAAGATCTTCCTTTCTCCCATGCTACCTCTGCACAGCATTAATATACTGCGTAAGTGTGGGAACATAAGTCTCTTACGCATGCACAGTACAGCAGAAATGCCCCAGGATACCAGAAAACTGTGGAAGGGCAGCACAGAGGCATTATACAATGATATTATTTAATAAAAGTATGCTTTTTTTCTTAAATAATGTCATTGTATAATAACAATAACCCACCGCCGGGTAGGGGCAATACTGGATTTACCCACGGTTTGCTTTGTTTGGTCACGAGGGTGAAGCCCTCGTGACCAAACCACACCAACCATTGGTAAATCCAGCATTACCCACATCAAGCCATGGGTTATTGATTAAATAAGCTATGACTGAGCCTTAAACACCTTTTGGATCCCTATGACAAAGGTGGAGTAAAAACTTCCAGAACATAAACTATTCTGTGCTGTCACAAGAATAGTCTTACTATCCACTATAGTTGACCATTTAGACACACTTCATATATGTTGCTTTTGTAGCTACTTCTAGGTCAGTCTGGCATTGTCAGTTAAATAAGTTAGTGAACTTTTCAAAAATGAAAAACATATGACAGTGTAACTGGTTCACAAGTAAGCACAAGGCAATCAGCAAGCAGACCGTTTCACGCCAAGCTCGAAATCCCCATTCATCAATTCCGTCCGGCCTCAAAGAGAGCAAGACAAGATAGACAAAAGGGAATTTAGGCTGCCCATCTAATTATTATAGGCTTACCTTGAAGGAGGTAAGATACCTACTCAGCCTGACATGTAGAGAATGTTTGTACCAGAGGCAAG
Organism: Protopterus annectens; assembly: GCF_019279795.1. Taxonomy (NCBI): domain Eukaryota; kingdom Metazoa; phylum Chordata; order Ceratodontiformes; family Protopteridae; genus Protopterus; species Protopterus annectens. Next base: position 634,886,260 of record NC_056748.1, on the reverse strand, counting down.
GGTAATGTTAAAGTAGGAATCATATCACATCAATGTGCTATTTACCATTAATGAATGTTTATCTCCTTTAATCTACCGGAAAACTGGTATAACAGCCTACTAGGTGACATCCCTCTCAACTTTTTCCACCACAGTGATAGATAAAGAAAACATAATTAGTGAAAAGGCCCCATAACAAGTACATTTTTAAAATGCTGGTTTTATTTACCTAAAACACCTGAAATAATTATCAACATTAGGAGATATGGACAAAAATTTAAAAACAAAATAAGAATGTCTCTCCAAAATCTAGACTGTTAAGACATATGCTAGGTATATAGCACAAAGCTACAGAAGGTAGCCATTTGTTGACTTTAATTTCGGCATGTGATGTTTTATATATATATATATATATATATATATATATATATATATATATATATATTTTTTTTTTTTTTGTAAGCCTTTTTAAAAAAAATGGAAGTGATCTCTTTGAAGTACAGGGGCATCTTGATTAAAAATGGTTTACTTTCATGAAACTTATATCTAAATCTTTGGGAGATGCAGAAAGATTTTCTAAACTCTGGAAGCAAGTCATGGAATTATGCTATAAATTAATATGCCGATGAAATACTTTGGTCTGTTTCCTTGTAAATAGTATTGAAAGATATATGTCACAATCTATGTTGTTTCCCTCTAAGCATTGTTGTTGCCTCTGGTTAGGTTTTGATGGAGCTTCATGAATTTTTCATTTATCTGTATTGCTTTTTACATGTAATTATACTGCATAATGTTTTTATCCTAGACAATAGCTTTAGTGTACATTGTTCAGGGCAATGTGAATGCTGTTCTTGTATTGCTAATTTTTATAACATTTACTAACTGTTTGTCAATAATTAATATCTGTTTGCATTACTGTAGATTTACAAGATTCATCTGCAGTTAGTAATATTTCTTCTCAAAGCACTTTTGGTAGCCATAATGCTTTGCAATGTAAAAAAAAAAGTGATGATAAAAAAATAACTGTGAACATTAAAGCTGGCTATAGAATATAAATACAAACATACAAAGTTCTACGTATATAGGCTACATCTATGACACCATCTGATTTTTATAGTGAACACATATGTATCTTCCCATTTATTTAAACCATACTTTATTTTTTGCTTTGTATCCCAGACAAACATGCACCCATCTTATAGTCTGTATTCCTTAATTCCGTATGACAGTGCATTCAAGGGTCCTAGCACCATGTCAATCAAACACTGTTTTCATTATTTCAAGATGAATCCTCTCCAGGCCATCTGTGACCTACGCTCATTTC
>NC_056748.1:634782457-634882457 GCF_019279795.1 Protopterus annectens | reverse complement strand
GGGATATGGCAGCCCTGCATCTGGAATTAGGGGAACCCCAGCCGAACAACAGAATAACTAGTACAGAGGAGAAGCAGACAATAGGATTAGTGCACTGGAAGGCAATGGTTAGTGATAATAAGTGGAGGTTATGTACAAAATGGTGTATAAGTCTAGGCATCTTATGTCTCCTTCAGTCACTTGAGCAGTATTATTCCTATGTTCCTGTGTTTCTTTGTTCTTTAGTGTATAGTCTCTTTAACCAAGAAAGAAGATAACATTCGAAGCAGTGCTAGAAGGCAGAGTAGTGCAGTTACAGAAGGTCTATTTTTGCTCTTCAACTTAGTGTTGAAGGGCACTAGCTTGGGGAGTTACATTGGCTATCAGATGACCTGACTATGGCTCTATGCAAAAGACAACAATTAGAAGAAATTGGAAAGGGCTTTGTTATCACTGGATGTAGGTAAAGATAAATATACGATGGGATAAAGCAGCTAATGCCAGCCACGTGGCATTATGTCAGATGGGGGCCATAATGTGTTTACTCTAGTTGTGTGTTCTGAGAATAATTTAGAGGAGGCACATGGGATCGGTCCTGGAACAGGGAATGAGGACTGCTATCAGTGCTGCTGGGAAATGTTGTGACATCAAGGGAAATGGAGGGGAATAAGAGGCATATGAGTAGTTAAAGGGCAAAGAGATGCACAGAGGTGAGAGATATGTAGACGACAAAGGGCACAGATCTTGGTGGAATACAGTGGAGGAGGAAATGAATAACCCTAAGATTGAAGAGATAAACAGATTAGAGAGGGGTGTCAAGAAGAGAAAATGATAAGATAAGCCAAATGGGATAAGAGAGAAATCCAGCTTGAAAGACTGAAAATCACTGAAAAATAATTGGAGTAATCAAGGGGTGATGAATTTGTTTGAGGAAGAGAAGGACAGAATGAGGAGCTTCAGAAGGAAAGGAAGGAGAGACCAAGTAAATGACAATGGATGTAGAAACAGAGATAGCAGAGACTAGCAGGAGAGCAGGATGATAGACAAGGGAGTGAAAAAAAAGACTGCAGTGGAAGGGTTGGAGGTGGGAGACTTAACAGGCTGCATAGAGGTAATGTATTTGTAAGATTGGGGACAAGATGGCTTTCCTATAAATTATAATGCTATATTTATTGTCTTTTTTCTGCTTTTTCTATTTTACTTGTATAGCTTAGGATGGAGAGAGACATACCTTAAGAAGTCCAGGTTGTGAGATGACAGTGAATCAGTGAAAAGATGCTATTTTTGGCAGCAGCAAAGGAAAAAAATCAGGTAAAAATGGAAGGGAGGCAAAGATAAATAGATGAGAAGATGATGCTGAAACATACATACTGACACTGCTTACCTGGTAGGTCAGTACTCAAAAGTATGTATAATGGCATGTATTGAAATGTGATCAATGTAGTAGCATTATTATTATTTATTTTTATTTTATTTTTTATTTTACATGTGTTGACCGGGATAGTCGCAATAGTGCTATATTCAAAGCATGGACACTTTTTTTCATGAAGACAAGTGCAGAGAATACTTATAATGATGAATAAGGTAGGGATGGTTAAAGACCCCACCTTTTGGGGAAGAGAAGTTATTAATTTTGAATGTATACAGTCAGTTTATACACACACACACACACACACACACACACACACACACACACACACACACACACACACACACACACACACACACACACACACACCACACACATTTATATATGTATGCTGCGACCACTGCTGACAGATTGTGGCTGCAACTTGGAAAGTATAGGGGTTGAAGAAGGACTTGGAGAGACTGTATGGGTAAAAGAAGCAGAGTATATATGGAAAGGCATCCAAGGATGCTGTAAGAGGGCATATGAACAATGAGCATAATAAACATGTATAGAGCAAAGTAGATAGTTATTGATAAATATTATATGAGAGAGGAGTGGAAAACATAAATTTTGAAGGACATTATATATCTTCCTTTGTTTATGTTGGATTATACAAAGATAATTTTGCAAAGTAAAAAGAATGATACATATGTTAAGGTGGAGTCATTTGAAATCACTGCTAGCTTTTATTGCAGACATTTAAACTATAAATGGAGTAAACACAGTGGTGCAAAAGTCATTTATGAAGAGTAGAAGATGTATGGCAATAGAAGATACTGGAAGGATGGCAATGTGAGAGTTGTGGTATAGGAAATAATGATCGGGAAGATGAGGTGGGGCAAGTTGGAAGGGCAATCTATGCTGTCAGCCATTGTGGTAGGGGCAACTAGTTGTAATAAGCAAGTGTTTTTTGCCTTTCTTATTTTCTTCAAATGTTTTCAATTTCTAATACCATGACAGGAATGGTATAATTAGAGTTCAACAAATTAATACTGCTTCAGTCTTTGACATTTGCCAGAAGTGTGCTTCTCAGCATCTACAATGCACTCAATATTTTCTCCTGCTGCAAATCATGCCGGATTACATGTACTGGTGGCATATTTTAGTAAGCTTGAAAATTATTATTTTTTATTATTATTGCTCCTACTACTATTGGAACTTCATTATTTTCATTAATGCTTTGTGGTTCATGTTTCCAATTCTTCTCAGTTACTTGCATATTTTAATGTTTGTACAATGTCAAATGGAACATTCTTTTTGCATTATTGTGCCTTTCAGTACACAGCTCCTCAGCCATAAGTATAACACAAATAGCTTATAATGTACAACTGTTGTCTGTTCTGCATTAAAGAATTTATATTTATTTGTTTCTCCCTCTTTTTCTATAGTTTTTGTAAACCAGCATGTGCATAGTCTGCTCTCTTGAGCTGCTTTTATTAGTTTCATCCTTTCGTTTCAATTCACATTCAAACCTAAGTTAGAAAGATTACTAGTCTCAAAGGAAGCATGGTACAGTATACAGACATATGTTACAGGTCCCTGTCCCCCAGTAAAAGGGGGCTACAGCTACTTGTTGGTAGTTGTAAACACATTCACTAAGTGGGTAGAGGCTATTCCCACCAAGAACATCACAGCAAAGACTACAGCACATGCATTATAAAATGATATTTTCTTCACATTAGAGGTGGCTACAGATCATTAAATCTGATAAAGGTACTCAAATCACAAGTAAGGTCATGAGCAAAGTGTGCAGTATGTTAAAATCACACTAGAGAGCTCATGTTCTATCACCCACAGTCTAAGAGAGTGGTAAAAAAAATATAACCATTAATAAAATATTTACTAAAGCCTGTATAAATAAAATGCCCTAGCTGGGTTACTCATTTGCCAGCTATTCTGCTGTAAATAATGCCATCAATGTTAAGTTAGTAATTTCACCTACATTTTAAGCTGGTGACAAGAAGAAAACAATGCCACTGAACTTTCCCCTTTGACCCATCACTGGGACACAACCTTTTTACTTCACTATAGCACATCACCAGGTTTGGTTACACACTGCGCAGGAATCCATCAACAACATAAGTTTATTCCATGCAGGTGATATAGACAATGTTAGAACATTTAGTTGATGTTGTGCAGCTAAAGTTGGGTAAACTAGGTCTGCAGAAACAATTTGTATCAGAAGGCTGTTTTGCATCAAACTGGAAAGGACCATACACTATAGTCAAGCAAGTAGGCCCTCTGGTATATTAAATGAAAAAAGTGACATGAATCATAGGGACAGAAAATATAAAATCATGCCTGTTGATCAATTAAAGCTTATTAAAATGTAAATGTAACGCAAATAAATGATACTGCTGTTTTGTTCTTTCAGATATTACTGTGGTAAAGCACATTGTTACTCCTAGATTTGACCAATTATTTTAGAATGCATGTTTTTTACTATAGTCAGAAAAAAAAAATCATTACATCAGCAATGGAAGCCTTGCACAGGAGATGGGGGGGTTGGGGATGAGGACCTAACTGTATGAGATACACATCAAGGGACCTTTGAACATTAAGGGGACTCTTCCAATACCCCAGCAGTGACTTAGGATGATACAGAGTAAGGCTTACTCTACTGATTATTTTGATATTATTCTTGCTTGGCTTAGTTGTCTATTTTGCAAGGTCTGGAATGGTCCACTCATGTATTACAGCGGCTGAATTACAGGCAGAAAGATTACAGATGAAGACTACAAGTGATTGCGAAGCAGTCAACATGCTATTTAATGAAACACAGCTTACTGTATTTGTAATGCTTCTTTAAACATTATAGAGTAGCAATTATATAAGCATAATAACATTATTTAGGTGGAATAGGGTTAATGTTCCAGATTTTTCTGTAGGTGAACAGTATGCTAAGTGCATTTATTTGGATTTGTCTCAAACACCTGAAGTCATGTTTTCTTTAGGATAAACACAAGTACACAGGGCAGATGCATGTATACATGTAGGGTAGTGATGTCACAATATGAAGTGTTACAAGCTGAGTATCTGACCTGCAGACCATCAGCAAGCAAAATCAAAAGTGCTGAAAAGGGAGGACTGGTATCCACCTTATAATACATTCACCAAGCTTCAGTTTCCTTATGCACGCTTTTAATTTGTCTCAGATTGGTATCCACCTTACAATACATTCACCAAGCTTCAGTTTCCTTATGCATGTGCTTTTAATTTGTCTCAGATTGGTATCCATCTTACAATACATTCACCAAGCTTCAGTTTCCTTATGCACGCTTTTAATTTGTCTCAGATTGGTATCCATCTTACAATACATTCACCAAGCTTCAGTTTCCTTATGCATGTGCTTTTAATTTGTCTCAGATTGGTATCCATCTTACAATACATTCACCAAGCTTCAGTTTCCTTATGCACGTGCTTTTAATTTGTCTCAGATTGGTATCCATCTTACAATACATTCACCAAGCTTCAGTTTCCTTATGCACGTGCTTTTAATTTGTCTCAGATTGGTATCCACCTTACAATACATTCACCAACCTTCAGTTTCCTTATGCACGTGCTTTTAATTTGTCTCAGATTGGTATCCATCTTACAATACATTCACCAACCTTCAGTTTCCTTATGCACGTGCTTTTAATTTGTCTCAGATTGATATCCATCTTACAATACATTCACCAAGCTTCAGTTTCCTTATGCATGTGCTTTTAATTTGTCTCAGATTGGTATCCATCTTACAATACATTCACCAAGCTTCAGTTTCCTTATGCACGTGCTTTTAATTTGTCTCGGTGCTCTACTTGCGTCTATGTGTCAGTAACAGGGAAAGGAATTCCACTAGTGTCAGTTTCAGTTAGTGTACAGGATATAGCCATCATGTTTGACATGGCATATAATGAGAAAGAAAAAGGGATAAACAGTACAATTTTTGACAAAATGAATATTAATAATTCTCAGTATTTAAATCTGTAGACAACGGGAAATGGTCTCATTCATTTTAAGAGAGAGGTATCATGGTATAATAAGACAGCAACCTGGAAGGCAGAAATATATAGATTAGTCAGTGTAATTTTACTATTACAGCACACAGAAATCTGGAAGGAAACTATGCAGGATTATCCAGTCAATTGCTGACCAATTTGACTGGAGATTTATAGAAACATTGATACAGTCTGTGGTGTTTTAGGTTCATAGGTAAGTACTAGGCTATCTGCCCAAGGGCATTTATAAGCCTAGCCAGAATGTGTTAGCTTTTGCCACCCCTTTAGATTAGTTCCCTGTGCCCCCTGTCCAGCAGAGCCATTAGTTTCCTGCGCCACTGTCCAGCAGAGCCACTGCAGTGATCCCCGGGGTAACTTTTCTGTTTCCCATCCACCTGTCAAGGTTTCTCTTGAATAGTGTTAGTGAGGGGCTCTGTCTGATATATATTGGAATCCTGTTCCAAAGCATGGGAAGTCTCTGGGACAGGAATCTATCCCTCCAGCATGTCCTATTTATCATTGTGGTGAGGTTTATATCTCTAGAGCATGTGGCTCTCCAGGATTTGTTTTTTGTAGGTGGAGCATGTCCATCAATTCTGGGTTGGACATGGCCTTGAATGTCAGGCAGAGATCACCTCTGAGTAAGCGGTATGCAACCGAGTACAGTGGGAGTTTTTTGAGTCGGGCTGCATAGGGCATCTGTTTGAGGCCAGTAATCCTCTTGGTGAGGTGCTTTTGTGGTCTTTCCAGCTGTTGTAGGTGTCTTGTAAGGTACATCCCAAATGGGGAATTGTCTTCTATGATAGGTCTAATGAGTGATGAGTAGAGAGGCACAATAACCTCTTTTGTTTTAGATGCAAACCCTTTTGTGATTAGGTGGGCCACATAGAAGGATATTCTAACCACCTTGGCAATATGATTATCAAATGAGAGATTACTATCTACTTGGGTCCCCAGATCCCTTATTACATTTTCTGTATTTAGGGGACTACCACCTATGTGGTAGTTCATGGGTACTTTGTTTCTTCCAAACGGGATGACTATTCACTTTTTGGCATTTAGTTTGATGCCATGATTTTGACACCAGGTATCCGTCTCAGTGAGACCCTTCTGAAGGGTGTCTGTATCAGCCAGGGAATCAATTATGGCCCCTAGGTTGCAGTTGTCTGCGAACTTGGTCAACCATAGTCCTCCTATGCTTGCCTGTACATCTGAGAAGTATATACCAAACAGGAGGGGTCCTAGGACTGAGCCCTGGGGGACGCCACTTGTAACCGGTTTAGAGTCGGACATAGAGCCTGCAACTCTCACTATGTGGGTTCTATCTATGAGCCAGTTGGCAACCCATCACATGAGGTAGGGGTTTATGTTCAACCTGGTGAGCTTGTCTATAATATTAGAATAGGGAATGGTGATGAAAGCCTTAGCGAAGTCTACGTAGATGGTGTGGACCTCCTTTCCCTTGTCTAATGCCTTAGTAACTGTCTCATAGAAGTCCACCAGGTTTAGGAGGCATGATCTGCCCTTAACAAAGCCAAACTGGGTAGGGTCCAAGGTTTGGATGTTCCCAATGTCTCTGTTAATGAGTTCCATGATGATGCGTTCCATAGCCTCGCAGGCCAGACTAGTCAGGCTTGTAGGGCGATAGTTCCTGAGTTACTTTGTGGCTCCACCTTTGTGAAGCAGGATAACTGTTACTGTGCACCATTCTGTGAGTACGTAGCCTGAAGAGAAGCTGAGTTTGAACAGTGTGTTTAGGTGAGGGGTTAGTTAATTTTGGAGCTCTTTTAAGACACAGCCTGGGACACCGTCCGGTCCCATTGAAGTTGAGTTTTTGGCTTTGGATAGGGCTGTTTTAACCTGTGTGTCGGTGATTGATAGGGCCCTACATTCTTCTGGTATGGTTATCGGCCCTTCAGGGGGTGAGAGGGTAGTGAAGTTTGCACTACACCCGTCTACCAGAATGTTGGTGATATCAGTCGGTTCAGTGTATTTTGTGCCATTCTGCACTAACTCAGAGCAGATCTGAGAGTTTCCACTTAGGTTCTTGACATAGCTAAAGAATGCTTTGTGGTTATCTTTGGAGTCATCTGCAATTTTTCTTTCAAAACTAGCCTTGGATGATTTAATGAGGGATCGTAGTTTCTTGCTGATACTGATCAGGGATGTCTTTCCTTCTTGGGATTTTACTCTTTTCTGTACTAGTTTCCTCCTAATGTTGTATAGCTTGTTTACGGCAGGGGTCTACCAGACTGGTTTCCTTTTCTTGGAGGAGTGATTCTTGGTTTTACTTGGGATAGCACGATCCATGCATTCCTGCAGATGCTCATAGAGTGACTCTGTAAAGATTTCAGCAGCTTGGACAGCATTGTCCTTTAGCATGGGGGGCTGTGAACCTTTCCACTTCAGTCTTAAATAACGTGAAGTTTGCTTTTGAAAAGTTTTTCACAGTGGTTTCCTTGATTGGCGGTTGGGGCGGAATGTGGATATCCAGAGTGATTAGTCTATGGTCTGATCTAATCAGCAAGGGGTTGACCTCCGGTGTGGAACACTGGTCGCCCATGTTGGTGATGACCAGGTCCAATATGTTGTTCCCTCTGGTGGGGGTGTTGACTAGTTGATCTAGGGTATTCGAGTTTATAAATTCTAGGAAGCGTTCAGCAAGGGAGTTAGTACTTGAGTAGTTCTCCCAGTTTATGTTTGGGTAATTGAAATCACCCAGTATTACGGTGTTTGGTAAGACCTTCATATTTCCCAGTGTCTCCAGAAATGCGGAATGGGGGTCCTGGCTCATGGTGGGTGATCTGTAGCAAGCTACAATTTGGACTGCAGTTTGTCCCGTTGTTAGTTGCACAAAGATGATCTCTGATGCATTGTGCTGTGCCACTAACCTGGAGGTGTGGGTATCTTTGATGAATATGGATACACCCCCGCCTTTTGTGTTTCGGTCTTGGTTCTGTGGCCGAAAGGTATGGTATGAGTAATAGCCTAGTAGTGCTGGGGTGCACTCAGGAGCCTTAAACCAGGTTACTGTTACTGCACAGATGTTGATGTTCTCCATACTGATGAGTGCCTCAAGTGTGTGCATTTTGAGGTTTAGACTTCTGGCATTGAGTAGCATTACCCTCAGTTTTTGGTTACCTGTGCTATTTATGGTGGTGGGTTTGTCTTTTGAGCCTTACCTAAAAAAGGGACTATGGGGGTGGCAAGAGCCTTGGCCAGTATTTGAAAGCCTAAGGGTGACAGGTGCCAGCCATCTCTTGTGAAGCAACGTGGCTTGTCGAGCATGTCATCCCAGGATGACAGATACTGGATCCCCTTTGAATGACACCAGAAATTGATCATTTTTTCTTTATACCGTTGCATCATTCTTGGTAAGGGCAGGATGTTACTCAGGGTCAGGATCATACCAGTCTGGGCAACATGATCAGAGAGCTCTTCCATGTCTCTTTTCATGTAGTCCAGGGAGGTACGTCTGAGGTCATTCACACCAACATGGACAATGACAGAGTCGTATTTGCACTTGTTCTGGAGTGACCTGAGTGCTTGTGTTATGTGGTGGATCCTGGCTCCCGACAGGCAGCTAACTGTAACCTTCTCCTTGTCCAACCTAGTGAATGGTACATCAGTGTGCCTGACTATAGAGTCACCTATTACTAGTGTGTTGGGTATGTTATTTTGCCTTAAGGGCTGTGATTGCATGGCACACTGATTATGTGAATTATGTGTTTCATGATTGGTGATGGGGTGTGGAGGTTGCTTGGATGTCTGCTTTGGAGGTCTCTGTTGCTTTTGCAGATTTTTATTTATAGCCTCTGAGTATGTTTTCATGTATTCCTGTGTGTTATTTGCCGATGTTGGTTTGTTAGGTCTATGTGGGACTGGTGGTGTGTTGAAAGTATTACCCTTCTCCTCTTGACTGTCAGTTCCAGTCTTGGGTTGAGAGAGCTTTGCTTCCAGTTTGGCTGTATAATTGCATCTCTCACATATATTAGTGTTTGGTGGTAGGAGGAGAGGGTTGTCTGTGTACATGAGGCAGTTGTAACATTGCCTCAAAATGCCCAGATTCACCAGTTGGACTGGAGAGTACACTGGAAACTGCCCTTTGGACATGCCTGAATAGGTAGAGTAAGCTGTTTTTCTGATTGGTTGGTGGGGACGAATAGAGAGCCTTGTCCTTCTGGTCAGTATAGGGGGGGGTCTAGTGCTAGGGTTAATTATTGCTTGCTATGAGTTTTAAGTAAGTGCTTGACTGTGAAATGAATGGTTTGAGTGCTAAAGTTGAAGATTTGTCTAGTTCCAAGGGAAAATTTGAAGAGTACACTTCATGGAGCCGAGAATAGTTTAACTCTAGCTAACCGGTGCTCCTCTTTCTTTACGTTTATTCTTGAAAGGCAGGACTGGCATTGCAATTATGCTTTGAAGCATATGTATTTCATGTGGGAGGAAGAGGTTATAAATGGCTACCACTAAACTGGTATGGCTCATGTTACAAAGGGTATGTAATACCAGTCATAAGACATTTTAAAGAATTGCCTGGTCCACTACATTTTAGGAATCACAGAGTTAAAAGGGTCTTGAACACTGACTATCAGAATCATTTGCAGGGTTTAGAACACTGATTTTCAGAATAATTTGTAGGTTTTAGACACATTGCACATAGATCAGAATTTGGATTTAAGGATAGTAAAGGCTATGGATCCAGCTGATGGAGTAATTGCTGGAGTAGAAATATTTCCTCCTTATGAAGCTGTCAAAGCTATGTGGAAATTATGTAAAGTATCCCCAGGTTGCCGGAGGTATTAGTCAATAGTACATATGAGTTTGTTAAAGACATTACTTTGGAAATGACCATGATGTGCATGGTAGTTCTCCAAAACCGCAAGGCCCTTGATTATCTGTTGGCTTCACATCATGGGACTTGTGGGATTATCAGAAGTAAGTATTGTAGTTATATACCAGATAAAAAGTGAAACCATCAAGACACTTACAGATTATGAGTGAGGTGATGACAGAAATATACGACTTTAGTAACACCTCATGGACTTATTGGATTGCAAATTATTTACGGGTTTGGGGGGTTGTTTTAAAATACATTCTGGTAGCTACATTAGTTTTGGTAGTATTAATCCTTATAGTGTCACATTACATAAACTTCAATGAGAAGTGACACAAAGCCTATTTAGTCAAACTATTTTACAGTAGCTATTAATAAGGATTTGATACATTTGTTAGGTAGCTACAAAAATAGATCCCTGTTCTGGGATCTTAGTATGAGTTGTAAGAGGAAAACTTTACTTAAATGTACTTGTTAGATGTGAGGCAAAATGCACTTTATATAAATATAGCAGAATAAACTTTCTATAGGCCTGAAATTTTAAAGTGAGGCCTGTATCTCCATTTTCTACATACAGTTTCAGAACAGGCAGTTTCAGTTGAAAGGAAAGTTTGTGAGATAACCTTCAGGCTAAGCATGAGACGTGTAGGAATAATGGTTCTCAAGGGAAAACTACAAGATGTGCTTTTTCAATGCAATGTGAAGAATCTGCAGAGATAGAAAACTGACTGTTAGGCACCTGAAATAATAAATTTTGTTTGGATGGCACAAGGCCTGGGAGTCAAGGTTGAAGGGGTGGATACAGCTACCAGAGATAAATTAATGAACAAGAAGTAATATGATATTGTGTTTGAGAACAGAGCTCTCAGTCTGTGTTTTGGTTCAAGGCTTGCTCAGATATTGTTGGATTACTTTCCTACCTTTGGCTATTTAACATATTATGCTGCTATATATCATTTTAAGTATGCTGCTATGGCATTTATATATGCTGCCATTATATTCTGCTGATCACCGTAATACAACAAAACAAACTACAATTATTAGCAATCCAGTGGAACAGAACCATTCATATATCAAATCTTGATTAACACTTGGTTGTTCAATGAGCTCTCTATACCTTTCACTATAATTGTGGTATTTTCATCTTTCTTTACTTCCTTTTCTTCTGGTACTTTTCTTTAAATTATTTCTTTTCTTTTTTGGTGCATTCTGCTACTACCTGATTTTTGCTTTCTTCTATCTTGATTTAAATACTCAGTCATTTCCAATGTTCTTTTGTTAAACCAAGCAAAGATATCCTTTTAGACTTCTTCTCTTCTTGCTTTAGAACTTTCATTGTGTTTGAATATGATGCTCTTAAAAATTTTATGTGCAGTCTCCCAGCTGTAAACAAATACATGCAGTCAGTTTTATTTCTGTAATTGAGGAAGCATTGATAACCCTATAAATCCGACTCAAGGGTTCTCTGGGCTTACCTCTTATGAAGTGGTAGACAGTTGCAAGAAAAGATGGGGCTGTAAGCAGTGACATGGAATATCAGGGGATTCAATATATATTAAGTGGGAAAGGGCATTGGAAAGTTGGGAGGGTGGCCTAATGGTTAAGGTGTTTGTCTTACAAACACAAGGTACAGGGTTTGAGTCTCACAAGGGATAATTAGCTAGGCTTAAAATGGCTCACAAGGGCAGTTGGCTTAGTACTAACCTATGAAGTTGATTATATAGGGGAAATGAGGTAAGGGGAAGAGAAGTTAAGTTATATCACAAGAGTTTTAAATGGGTAGAGATTAATTGTACTAAAGGGGGAAAGGGGAAATGATCTTGAAGAAAGATAAAAAAAAGAAGTGGCAAATTAAAGAGAAATGGAGGTTGAAGAGGGAAAATAGTTAGCAGGGCAGTGGAACAGAGAGAGTTGAAGACAGGAGATACGTTTTAAGGTCTTTTTGTCAAATGAGGATAAACCACACATTCTAAGAATGTAGATAGAGCAGCTATATAGGATAAAAGAAGAAGAAAGAGAGATCATTCTGTTTTGGAAGGTTATTTTAAAATGATCTTAATGCTGGAAAGAGATAGGCTGCTCAGGGCCATGGCTTTATACAGAGAGAGTGAGAAGGAATTGGAAGATGAATTGAAATGCATGTAGTTAGTTGACATTTGGATGGAAAAGGAGGGAGATTATATCACTCTCACCTTTAACTCCATAAGGAGGAGGTGAAACTGAATTTAAGTTATTAACATGAAAAAATTAAGCACAAAATGAAGAAGGTAAAGGTGATAAAATGAGGACAGAGGATGGTGGATGATTCATGCAATTAAGGAGATAAGGAGGTTTTTTTAGAGCATTTGGTTAGGGGCAAGACAAAGCAGCAGAAAGGGTTAAGGAAAGTTTTTTTAATAGATGACTGATAATAGGGAAGGGAGAAAAGGAAACCATCAACAGAATGTTGAAAAGGGGAGAGGTCATAGAGGTAAGGGTCTATATTATGTCATTGACAGGTCTGTTAAATGAACTCCCTTTGATTGACACGTAAATGTTGAACTACAAAAACTTCAAACGGCCAAGTAATCGATTTTTTTCCCAGGCAAAAAAATCACTTGGCCAATAAAAAAACAAACAGACCATCAAACCCTAGTAAGTGGGGGATGTCACCCCCTAACTAAATATACCAACTCCAAGATCACACTACAGCGGAGGAAAGGGCAGATTCCCAAAAGCGACCAAGCAATTTCCCCCTGGGAAAAAATTTGCTTACTTGGCTGTTCAAATTGTTTGTAGTTTGACATTTACATGCCGGTCAAAGGGCGTTTCCTTAACAGACCTTTTGATAACGTAAATGGGACCCAAGAGGTAATTAATTGTTGAAGAAAGGGTAAAGGGGTAGACAAAACTATAACCAGTGGAATTCTGTAAGAATATGCACATACTGGTAAACAATGATATGATTATGTTATTCCATGATATTATTGATACGTCTAGCTTTCCTGAAGGACCCAGCAAACTACAGGCTTATTTTGCAGTATAGTGCTGATGTAAAATAATTTGCTAGTTTCTTGACAGCCAGGCTAGGAAGAGTATTACCAAAGTATATAGTGATGGAGTAGGTGTTTTAAAAGGGCAGTCAGCAACAGATAATGTGAGAGCAATAAACAGTTCGTGGAGTGTGCTGAAAGGGGAGGGGGAGAAACGGACATTGTGTCTATGGGCATTCAACTGTTTCTGTTCAGGTGATTGCATGTTTGAGGTAATAGAGAGGGTCATAAAAGGAATGAGTGAGGTGATAGGACTCAAGATACTATATGAGTTAAATTTTCAGTAAATGGTGGTCTATGAGAGTCAGTTAGTTCCAGAAGGGGAAATGCTCCCTATTGTCAAGATTAATTTTGCTCATGACTAATTGCTTAGTGCAATAGCTGAATGATTCAGAAGTGTTAAGTAAAGAGAAGGGGATTGTCTGCTATTCCACTCAACAGTCCTTAATTTTCAAAAAAGGTATTGACTTTGGTTTAATATTTTAATCTGCCCCTCTCAAAATTTGTGATTTTTGAGACAAGGTGGTAGATAAAGTTAGCAATCATCAAACTCATGGTCACATTTTAAGTAAAAAATTCTGCATTTTTTCATTGGACTAGTCTTACTTCATAAACTTCATGTTAAAGTCATCTTTTTCTATCAAATTTTAAAATCTAAAATAAAATATTTGAAAACTGCTTCTGATTTAGGGCATCTGTCCCTGGAACATTAGACATAAAACATTAATATGTATGGTCCTTGCTTGGACTACTTTAAATGTTTATTGGTGCTTCTGTTGTCTATCAGTTTAATTTGTTATTCTTAAAGTGTTATTCACTCTGTGGAAGCAGATCACACTGATACTTCTCTGACAAGTGGATGACATAAAAGATTGAAACTTGGGGTAGTTACTTTGCAGCTTATAAGCAGTCAAGTAAAGGACAATAGCTTTGGTAGTGTTCTGATACCATAATTGTTTCAGCTGAGCAAAGAACTCATTCATATAGTTTTACCTTTCAAATGTACTTAATTATTTATTTCAACAATGGCTATAACATCAATTTTAAAATCTTTTATGGTTATAAAATCCTCACAATAATTTAAGCATTGTTCACAACTGCAATGTTTTCATATAACAACACTAAATATATATATATATATATATATATATATATATATATATATATATATATATATATATATATGTATATATATATAATTCTAGGTCTACTTCTAATTTTTGCAGTTTCAAAACTTTGGTTGAGAGCATAACATCGAAGTTTTGAAACTCGGACTGTTTAAACGGAGATCACGGTACAGTGTGGAACAGTATATTTACCATTTTCTTCCCTGCAATGTGATCTTGGAGTTGGTATATTTAATTAGGAGGGGGTGTGGGAGGTGCATGGGGGGTGGCCTGATTTCCTGCAAATGCTGTATAAATTACCATATACTAATGAAATCTAATGTTGACACCGCCTGCACATTTGTTTTACTAAACATAGGTTCATAGCCAAGTACTAGGCTAGCTGCCCTTTTAGGACATTTTAAGTGGAACCAGTTTCCCTTTTTGCGCTCGAATAAACTTATCCCATTTGGTTAGAGATTGGCCTTACCCGTCCCATGTTTGACAATTTGTTATTACACCTAATGAGAATAATTGGATCATACCATAAATAATCTGAGGGGACCGAAGTCTGCGATATAGCATTTAGGAACTGCTTTTGTCCATTAGTAGTACAGGGAGCAGTCCTCGGGTACATTTTCTGTTTCCCATCCACAGATCCAAGTTGCACTTGCATACCTACAGGGATGAATTTTGTTTTATGTGGATGGGAAGTCTGTTTCAGAGCAGTGGTATCCTCTGTGAGAGATATACCTATCCCTTCAAACAATTCTGTTGATGTTGCAGAAGAGGTTTCATTCCCTAGACAAGAGTATTTATAATGCCATTTGACTTGCTGATGTGCAGTAAATCCATCATAATTGGGTCGGAGTATGCCTTGTATACAAGACACGGGTCATCTCTTAGCAGTGTGTAGGTTACTGAGTATAGTGACAAGGTTTTAAGACAGTCCATGCAGAACATATTGTTTTGCCTTGTATCTTTCTAGTAAGGTATCACCGTGGGCATTCCAATTGTTGCATGTGTCTGGACAGATACATGCCAAAGTGAGCATTATATTCAATGACTGGCCTAATGAGGGCTGTGAGGAACAATTACATCTGTTGATCTAGACACAATTCCTATGTTTATAAACTGTGCAATATAGAAAGACTTTCTTATAACAATGGATGCATATTTTTCAAAAGTTAGGTCACTGTCCACATAAATTTCCAAATCCCGAACAACTGGGTCAACTCGTAGGGATGTATTGATAATGTGGTAGTTCCCTGAGATAGATGACTTCCCAAAGGATACAATAATGTATTTAGGTTCAGTCCACAAATTTTGCATCAGTTATTTATATGGGACAAACCTTATTGCAGGATGGATAAGTCATTTCGGGGTTAAATGACAACTCCTAGCTTGCAGTCATCTGCAAACTTAGTCAGCCAGTGCCCTTTTGTATTGGCTTTTACTTTAGAAAAGTAGATGACAAATGTAAAAGCACATAATATACTACTTTGTTATCCATCAGCTTGCCATACTGTGAAAAAATATGTGACACAACCCACAATTATATACAGATGAAAAAGACCAGCAATGTGAAGAAAGCAGTCACAACCACCATTATGTACGCATGCAGAGTCCAGCAAGTAAAGAAAGCAGTTGGTAAACACATCCATCCTTTCATTAGCTACCACACATGGTGGTCAGCTGTGCTGGTATGTCCCAATAAAGATGGCCAATAAAACATTCTTGCCACTTCATTACTTCTACAATGCATGCACAATACTTACAAGACAACAAAATACATTTTCAAAGTTATAACTATACATTTCCACTACTGCTGTAATGATTTCCCATTGACAAGTTTAAGTTTACAGTATTTTAGTAACATGCCTATCATATAAGTAACACATTTCTTTAAGTAAACCCAATAATTGTATATCTCTCAGTAAAGCCAGTTCAGTACTCTGCCATGTATGCACAATTGCTAAATGACAATAAAACTATTTTCTCAGTAATCACATTTCTACTGCTGCTATGATGGTTTCTGCTCACAAATGACAACTTTATGATATTCAATAAGGCCACTGTTTTATGCCCATCATATGAATAAAACAAACATTTTTTAATTGAACTCTATAATCTTACTTCATTTTGAACAGTTTATATTAATTTCCCATATTTCTTTTTATTTTTCCTTCCCTTAAAACTTCTGCATGCCATCCATCTTGAGTAATCCTCAGGTAATATGCTGCAGTCACATAAATTCAGAGTCCTTTGCACCTTTTGTATGCAAGTGAGGCTATTTCACTTTTATCTCTATAACTTGCATTGGTATGCCAACATCTAAGGTGGATTATCTTCATAATAGCTTCCCCTTAATGTTTATCCTTTTAGTACTTTATGTTTTCCCTATAGCTATGAGTGTTTATGAAAATACCACTGTTTTTCCGTAGTCATTGTGAATGACCTCTGCTCACATTATATGCATAATGACATGGTGATAATCTTCACTAATTACTGCTACCCTCAGCCAGAACTTGTGATTGTGAATACCACCCTATATTTCAGTTTCCCTGTATATCTCCATCTTCAGTTTTGAATTTATATCCTACACACACAGCTCTTAGCTTGTTCAATATCCTGACATCTAATTTGGAAAAGGCAGACATTAAATCATTCCTTGGCTTCTCTTTCACAAATATCTTTTGATCAAGTACCTTAAATATGGAAAGATGGTTTGCTCGATACAGTATTCGGCTTAATATAATTGTTCAACTATATCAGCTCGTTTTTTGTTAAGACATTTCAACTTTTTCCAAAAGCTAGATTTTCTAATACTCAATTGTGCTCCGAATATTTATTTACTTATTAAATTTTACATCTGATTACCAGGTAAGTGTCTGGCTGGGCTGAAAGCCAACTTTCAGTGGAGACTCAGGGAGAAAAGTTCCATACAAAAGCAACAACTTACAGTAAAAAGATAAAAATACAAAAAAACAATTTACAGTAAAAAGATAATATGATAAATAAGTAATACAACTAGAAAACTAGTAGTACAAAGAATAAGATGGTGATAACAAGACATATGCATAAGATTTTATTACAATACAGGAATCTTCAATGGTGCATCGGCAGAGTCCAGTACAAGCGACTCATATATTTTTTCTATATCTTTCTTTTTTACTACATTTTCTTCTTTCATATTTCTGCCATAATAATTACAGCATACATACCCATAATATGAATCCACATAGCTAAAACTTGACATCTGTCACAGTTTTCTTGCCTGTTATCTGAATTTATATCTGAAAGGCTTCAGAAAAGGATCCAGGAAGTAAGAAAGCCTTTCTTAAAATTTCATATATCAGTTTTAACAGATCTAAGTTGCAAATCCAGGTCTCGGTGAAACTGATGCATTATGTATCACTAGCGTGTGATTGATGGAAGTCTTTTTCTGATCCAAATGCATTCACATAAACATGGTATAATGATATATATGTATACACACACACACACACACACACACACACACACACACACACACACACACACACACACACACACACACACACACACACAAGCACCCATATTTGAGTGTATGTGTGTGCATGTGTCTGTATGTTTATATTTTTCTTCTCTCTCTCTTTATAAATATATATATATATATGGGTCCACTATGTAATTTTGAAATACTGAAATCCTGAAATTCAGTATTTCGAAATTACATAGCCACAGGGGCGGCCCGTGCTATCGGACTGCCGGACTGCAGCCCCCTCAAAACAAAAAGAACTCAAAAAAATAAATTTCGCGGACTACGCGCAGTAGACCAGACTACTGGTCTACTGTATGCGCATGCTCACGGCAGTCCGGCAGGACTGATAGGGAAACGTGAGGAGACGTCTGTGCACTTTAAAGTGCACAGACACGCTGGGATTATACAGCGCTGCCGGACTGCAACACGAGCAGCAGGAATGGGAGCTGCAGTCTCGTCGGGAAAGGGTTTGGATGCGATCTACTCTCGTGAGTCGTTGGAGTATTGCACGGGAAGGGGTTTGGATCTAACGTTGGTTAGAATGGAGGACAGGTAAGTGTTGAATATATGGTGCTTGTGAAACTGGTTAGTATGGTGAACAGGTGTGTGTGTGTGTGTGTGTGTGTGTGTGTGTGTGTGTGTGTGTGTGTGTGAGAAAATGCCCCAGGTGCTCATGGTGGTGTGGTAGGGAATACCTCAGGCTTGAACCCTGTACCCTGTATGCAGGTGTTAAAGACTTGAGTTCCCTACCCACTACCATTTGTAAAAAAATTGCGGATTTTTGCCTCATATTTTATCTGATCTGTTCCTCATAATATCTGTGGTTTGTAAATGCTGCAATGCTTGATATTTGATGGTGAAGTAGTAGCATTGTTGCCTCACAGCTGCAGGTTCTCAGGCTTGATTCTTGGCTGGGGTTCCTTCTTTGTGGGGTCTGTATCTTCTCCCTGTGTTTGTGTGGGGTTTGTTTTTATTTGATGGTGCACTGGTAGCATTGTTGCCTCACAGCTGCAGGTTCTCAGGTTTGATTCTTGGCTGGGGTTCCTTCTTTGTGGGGTCTGTATCTTCTTTCTGTGTTTGTGTGGGTTTGCGTTTGTGTCCTCCCATGTTACAAAGACATGTCTGCGTTATTTTTTTCCTGGGTCTCTGCTGAAAATTGTTTTTTTGTTCCAAGTCAGACTGTCCTGATTAACAAATGTTAAATAAAATTGACAGGCATTTGAATTTCAGACTTCAGGTTTCTGAATGTTTAATTTCTTACATATTTGATGGTGCAGTGGCTGTATTGTTGCCTCAGAGTCACAGCTATAGGATTTGTGGTTTGATTCTTGGCTGGGGTGCCTTCTTTGTGGAGTCTGCATCTTATCTCTGTGTTTGTGTGGATTTGCTCTGGTGTCCTGCCATTTTACAAAGATGTGTCTACAGTATTTCTCCCTGGGCCTCTGCTGAAAATTGTTTTTGTTCCATCACAAGTAAAATTGACAGGCATTTGAATTTCAGACTTCATAGTCTTCAGAAAATACATAGTAAAACAACTTTTTATTCTAGCAATAAATATATTGTAACACAACCTTTTATTATAGCAATTTTTTAAGTTTATAAGCTGACTATTTGAAATGGTTCCTTATTTTTGGGACTGTAATACCCTGTTAGTGGCTTTGTCCAGGTTTTTTGTGCTAAGGTTGACAGCTATGGCAAGAACTGAATTCACTGAATATGTTTGAGGGCTGCATTCCCTCATTACTGGGTTTGTCCAGGTGTTTTGTGCTAAGAGGTTGACAGCTATGGTGAGAACTGAATTCATTAAATGATAGCCATTTAAGTTTCAGTCTTCCTCTTGTTCACAAAACAGCTGATTTGGCGTAGTGGTATGTTGCTCTTGACTGTTTTGCACAGGGACCTTGTCTGTAAAATGTACGGTGGTAACACAGCATTTTTCTTTCACAAAGCAGGTGATTTGGCATAGTGGTATGTTCTGACTCTTTTTTTGCACAGGGACTTTGGCAGTAAAATGTATGGTGGTACCGTGGTAACACAGCATTTTATTCTAGCAGCTTTCCAAGATTATACAAGCAATGTTTAATGTGTCCCTGGTTTTTGCCCTTTTGACCCACCCCAATAAATTTGGCTTTTTCCAGACTTCTTGTGCTGCGAAGTTGAGATGCAGTTGAGTATTGAGTAGATTTTACAAGGAGCTGAGAGCTGCAGGAGAAGAGAAGTTTAGTGCTAATAGCACACCAGGCTGTGTGCTTGCTTTTGATGCAGAAGGTTGTTGGTTCTACTCCCATAAGGGGTGAATGCTGCCATACTGAAAGTTAAGATACTAATTATGAGCCTGTTATTAGTTTGCCATCCATTTCCTATTGCAATATTACTAGCTTATTTTTAATGTAATTTAGGCAATTTATTCCACAGGGGCATCAGACACTTTATTGTTCGATGAAACCATGAAATATAAAGGTGATTGCTAGCACCAACCTCTTCATTACAGATTTATTTAACGTGGAATTATTTAGATGACTTTTTTACTACTTCAGAGATTGTGCATATTTACTGATAATGGTGGACTGTAGAATTGTGCATATTTACTGATAATAGTGGACTGTAGAAGTTTGAGTAGACTTTTATGATGGAAATGTTCTGAATTGGACAGTTTTGTTTCATTGTTTACTGGAAAAATGTTCAAAGCAATAGGAAGGTGTATCAAAGAACACATGTGTTTCATATGCAAGGGGCCTATGATTTGAAAACAGCCCAGAATTAATTTTTATCTGCCACGAGTAAAATGTATTTTCTTTGAATGTGGATTTTAATGTTGTTTCAGTGAAAGTGAGTTTCAAGGGCAGAGAAGGTTTAATGCCAAGTTTGTTTAGCAGATGTCTTAGTGTTTGTGCTGTAAAATGCAAAAATAAAACTTTCAAATGAAGTTCAAATCATCATAGAAGTAAATCAGTATGCACATTAGTGTTTATGGTAAATGGAGTGAAATAGCAAAGTAATGGATCATTGGAATGGCTGCAGGGAGGCTCCATTCGACCAGGGTTTTGTGAGGGGGAAGGGCGGCAAACTTAGACAGCCCCAGCTGAACCATACCTCCCAACTGTCCAGATTTTCAAAGAATGAATAGATTTTTTGCTTCTTATTTTTGATTTGTTCCTCATAAAAAGTTGTGGTTTTCTGGCAAATCATTTAGGAATTAAGTCACTAAATAATGACACACCTAGTTTCAGACTTCATAACCTTGAGAAAAAATCCATGCTAAAGTAAGACCTGTTCTATCAACTGTCCCAGTTTATAGAAGAGTATTTTTAGTACTGTTTATATGTTCCCCCCAATATATTTGGCCTTGTCCAGATTTATGTCCCAGTTTATACAAGAGCAATTTTTAGTACTGTTTATATGTTCCCCCAATATATCTGGCCTTGTCCAGATTTATTGCATTAACAGGTTGAGAGGTACATGCAAATAAATTGCTTTATAGAATTAGGCATAGCCAAACCTCTGAACTGTCCCTGATTTTGACTCAAAATGTTGCTCTTCCCCTAATGATCCCTCCGCAAAATAGCAATTTTGGAAGAAAACATGGAGGGTTTATAATTAAGAAATAACTGTAATAATCAGATTACTTTTATTTCAGAATGCATGTAGATTATTTTATTTTGTCAGCTGCTCAAGTTAGCAGTACTAATATTAAAGTGCCCCTTCTTTGGCAGGTTCCCAGCTGTATTGTGTTGCTATTTTATATTTTTACATCACATTTGTTGGTCCATTTTTCATAAAATTGTTTTTTTTGGCAAATTAGTGACAAATAATTAAAGACTGAAGTTAGAAAATAATGACAGACATTTGAGTTTCAGATTTCATACCATTCAGAAAATCCATACTAATGCAAGACCTCTATTAGCTTTCTAAGGTTATAAGAGCGATATTTTAAAAATTGTCCTTATTTTTGGGCCTTTGTCCCATTTCTTTGTATGGCTTTGTCCAGATTTCTTGCTCTGAGGTTGAGAGATATGACAAATGTGTCAGGGCTATCACAAGTCAGCCAGAGACATTTCAAACTGTGACATACTTGTTACACCCCACTCCCCCATGTAGTGACTCTGGATGTGTCGAAGCAAGGCAAGGAGTAGTCATGCGGTGTAAATGTGCAGAAAATCCCACCCATCCAAGGTAGACACAAGTACTAGAGTGGCTTTTCATCTGTCCTTGATGTTTGCAGAATGGTCTGGTTTCTGTCATATTTTTTGTACTGTTGATTTATGCTTATTACTCAAAGTGCCTGTTGTTCTGTGTTTAAGTAGCAATACTTTAATGACCATCAGGTAAGCTTGGCTGAGATTGCAAGATGCAAGTAAGCTTTAATAAGCATACTGTTAAAGAATTGCCAACATTGAAAGCCTTTCTGTTGCCATGTAGAGAATACTTAACTAGATAATGTATAAGCCTTGGGTATTGAAATGCATATGCCAGTATTTGTAATAAAGGACAGAATTACATTATTTTAAGAGTCTCATTACACTTGGAGACTTACAGACAGTCATCTCTGCAGGCTTTAACCATAAACCGAATGCCAATCACGTGGTCTATAACCTGTACAGTAATCCTTTTAAGCAATGTATCTTGAGCTTATTTCTTGTTTGCTTTTCATTTTTTACTTTGATCATGTTTTCCCCATGAAACAAGTAGATGTCAGGCAGCAGGTCTTCTTTTGGATAAGAAACATTTTTACAAGTGGGGGCATCAGAGATTTCTACTTTCAGCATGTTACTTTAATAAAGCTGAATATAAATTATTAGAACTGCAGTGCAAGAAGTGGTTTGAGTTGAGTGCTGCTTGTTTTTCTTATACTTGATTTTGACTGGCATTCCATTAATGTATTTAAAAAAAAGTAATTTATTTTTTCATGCCTCACAACCTTTTTTGTTTCTATCTAGATATTAAGCTGTCATGCAGCCAATGCATTGAAATATTTTTATTCTTCTACACTTCATTTTGTCTTGATTGGACTCTCATGACAACTGTTTGGCACCCGGTGCAGTATATTTAGTTTTTGAGGTTTGCTACTACAGGTGTTTGTGTGTGTGGGAATACCTCAGGCTTGAACCCTATACCTTGTATGCAGGTGTTAAAGACCTTAATTCCCTACCCACCACCATATGCAGGTGTTAAAGACCTTAATTCCCTACCCACCACCATTTGTGGAAAAAAAACTGCAGATTTTTGCCTCATGTTTGATCTGATCTGTTCCTCATATCTGTGGTTTGTAAATGTTGCAATGCTTGATATTTGATGGGGCGGTTGTAGCATTGTTGCCTCACAGCTGCAGGTTCTCAGGTTTGCTTCTTGGCTGGGGTGCCTTCTTTGTGGGGTCTTTATCTTCTCCCTGTGTTTGTGTGGGTTTGCTTTTGTGTCCTCCCATGTTACAAAGACATGTCTGCATTATTTCTTCCTGGGCCTCTGCTGATTTTCTTTTTTTTTTTTTTTTGTTCCAAGTCAGACTGTCCTGATTAACAAATGTTAAATAAAATTGACAGGCATTTGAATTTCAGACTTCAGGAATCTGAATGTTTAAGTCCTTGCATATTTGATGGTGCAGTGGTAGTATTGTTGCCTCACAGCTATAGGTTTTCTGGTTTGATTCTTGGCTGGGGTGCCTTCTGTGTGGAGTCTGCATCTCCTCCCTGTGTTTGTGTGGATTTGCTCTGGTGCCCTGTCATTTTACAAAGACGTGTCTGCAGTATTTCTCCCTGGGTCTCTGCTGAAAATTTTTATTCTGTCAGCAGTAAAATTGACAGGCATTTGAATTTCAGACTTCATGTTCTTCAGAAAATACATAGTAACACAACCATAACACAACCTTTTATTCTAGCAATTTTCTAAGTTTATAAGATGAATATTTGAAATGTGTCCCTATTTTTGGGACTGTATTCCCTCATTATTGGCTTCGTCCAGATTTTTTGTGCTAAGGTTGACAGCTATGGCAAGAACTGAATTCACTGAATGTTTGAGGGCTGTATTCCCTCATTACTGGGTTTGTCCAGGTGTTTTGTACTAAGAGGTTGACAGCTATGGTGAGAACTGAATTCACTAAATGATAGCCATTTAAGTTTCAGTCTTCCTCTTTTACAAAGCAGCTGATTTGGCGTAGTGGTATGTTGCTCTGTTTTGCATAGGGAGCTTGGCAGTAAAATGTATGGTTCTAGCAACTTTCCAAGATTATACAAGCAATGTTTGTGTCCCTGGTGTTTGGGCTTTTGACCCCCCCCCAATACATTTTGGCTTTTTCCAGTTTTCTTGTGCTGCGAAGTTGAGTATTGAGTAGATTTTACAAGGAGCTGAGAGCTGCAGGGGAACAGAAGTTTAGTGCTGCTTAAGTGAAGTTGGTTTACCTTGTTAATAGCACAACAAGTTGTGTACTTACCTTTGATGCAGAAGGCTGTGGGTTCTACTCCCACAAGGGGTGGATGCTGCTGTATTGAGAATGTTCTCCTTGGTGAAAATACTAACTATGAGTCTGTTATCAGTTTGCCATCCATCTCTTGCAATATTACTAGCTTATCATTTCTTTAATGTAATATAGCCAATTTATTCCTGAGGGGCAACAGGCACTTTATTTTTCAATGAAACCATGAAATATAAAGGTGTTTGCTAGCAGCAACCTCTTCATTAGTTACAGATTTCTTTAATGTGGAATTATTTAGATGACTTTTACTTCTTCAGAGAGTGCATATTTACTGATAATGGACTGTAGAATTGTGCATATTTACTGATAATGGACTGTAGAATTGTGCATATTTACTGATAACGGTGGACTGTAGAATTGTGCATATTTACTGATAATGGTGGACTGGAAGTCTGAGTAGACTTTTATGATAAATGTTCTGAACTGGGCAGTTTTGTCATTATAGGTGCATGCATTTTGTTTCATTGCTTACTGGAAAAATGTTCAAAACAAATTTAAAACGCCCTCTAACAACTGTAATATATTGTACAAGGAATATAATTTAGTACAATGAGGAAGGTGTATCAAAGAGCACATGTATGTTTCATATGCAAGGGGCCTATGATTTGAAAACAGCCCAAAATTAATCTTTATCTGCCACTGGCAAAATGTATTTTCTTTGAATGTGGGTTTCAATGCTGTTTCAATGAATGTGAGTTTCAAGGGCAGAGAAGTTTTAATGCTAAGTTTTCATTGTGAGACTGCATTGCTTTGTTTAGTAGATGACTTGGTGTTTGTGCTGTAAAATACAAAATAAAACTTTCAAATGAAGTCCAACTCATCATACAAGTAAAGCAGTATGCACATTAGTGTTTATGGTAAATGGAGTGAAATAGCCAAGTAATGGTTCATTGGAATGGCTGCAGAGGCTCCATTCAACCGTGATTTTGTCAGGGGGGAAGGGCAGCAAAATCAGACAGGCCCAGCTGAACTATACCTCCCAACTGTCCAGATTTTCAAAGAATGAATAGATTTTTGCTTCTTATTTTTGGTTTGTTCTTCATAAAATTTGTAGTTTTCTGGCAAATCATTTAGAAATTAAGTCACTAAATAATGATACACTGAGTTTCAGACTTCATAACCTTCAGAAAAATGCATGCAAAAGTAAGAACTGTTATTCTATCAACTGTCTCAATTTCTACAAAAGCAATTTTTAGTACTGTTTATATGTTGCCCCAGTACATTTGGCCTTGTTCAGATTTACTGCATTAACAGGTTGAGAGGTACATGCAAATAAATTGCTTTATAGAATTAGGCATAGCCAACCTCTCAATTGTCTTCGATTTTGGCTTAAAATGTTGCTTTTCCCCCTAATAATCCCTCCGCAAAATAGCAATTTTGGAAGAAAACATGGAGGGTTTACAATTAAGAAATAACTGTAATAATCAGTTATAGATTACTTGAAATGCATGTAGATTCTTTTATTTTGTCAGCTGCTCAAGTTAGCAGTACTAATATTAAAGTGTCCCTTCTTTGCCAGGTTCCCAGCTGTATTGTGTAGCTATTTTATATTTTTGCATCACATTTGGTCCATTTTTCATAAAATTGTGTTTTTTGGCAAATTAGTGACAAATCACTAAAGACAGAAGTTAGAAAATAATGACAGACATTTGAGTTTCAGATTTTATACACTTCAGAAAAGTCATACTAATGCAAGACCTATTCTATTATCTTTCTAAGTTTATTAGAGCAATATTTAAAAATTGTCCTTATTTGTGGGCATTTGTCCCACTTCTGTGTATGCCTTTGTCCAGATTTCTTGCTCTGAGGTTGAGAGGTATGACACATGTCAGGGCCATCACAGTCAGCCAGAAACATTTCAAATTGTGACATACTTGTTGCACCCCACTCCACCATGTACTGACTCTGGATGTGTCCAAGCAAGGCAAGGAGTAGTTATGCAGTGTAAATGTGCAATGTGCCCCCATCCAAGGTAGACACAAGTACTACAGTGGCTTTTCATCTGTCCTTGATTTTGCAGAAAGGTCTGGTTTCTGTCATATTTTTGTACTGTTGATTTATGCTTATTACTCAAAGTGCCTGTTGCTCTGTGTTTAAGTAGCAATGCTTTAATGACCATAATGTAAGCTTGTCTGAGATCGTAAGATGGAAATAAGCTTTAATAAGCATACTGTTAAAGAATTGCCAACATTGAAAGCTTTTCTGTTGTTGCCATGCAGAGAATACTTGACTAGATAACGTATAAGCCTTGGGTATTAAAGGACATGATTCCATTATTTTAAAAAGCTCATTACACTTGTTGGAGACTTCCAGTCATCTCTACAAACTTTACCCGTAAAGTAAACAGAATGCCAGTCATGTGTGGTCCATAACCTGTACAGTAATCCTTTAAGCAATGTATCTTGAGCTTGTTTCTTGTTTGCTTTTCATTTTTTACTTACATGTTTTCCCCATGAAACAAGTAGATAGTTGTCAGGCAGCAGGTCTTTTTTGGATAAAAAACATTTTTACAAGTGGGAGCATCACAGAGATTTCTACTTTCAGCATGTTACTTGGAACTTTAATAAAGCTGAATATAAATTATAATTAGAACTGCAGTGCAAGGAGAAGTGGTTTGAGTTGAGTGCTTCTGGTTTTGCTTGTACTTGATTTTGACTGGCATTCCAGTAATGTATTTAAAAAGTAATTTATTTTTTCATGCCTCACAACCTTTTGTTTCCATCTAAATATTAAGTAAGCTGTCATGCAGCCAATGCATTGAAATATTTTTATTCTTCTACACTTATTTTTGTCTTGATTGGACTCTCATAATGATGGTTTGCCACCCAGGGCAGCGTATTTAATTAAAGTTAGTTTTTGTAGTTTTGAGCATAGCTCCTCCCCTTTCTGGTTGGCCACACCCCTCCCCCTTGACCCCACCCATTCAGCTGTCTCCTGCAGCCCCCCTTTGATTTGAAGTCACCAGCCGCCACTGCATAGCCGAAAACTCAAAGTTACGAAACCAGAAGAAGCGCGGAATTCAAAATCCCGAAGCACGGATATGTTGAATTTCTGCTTCTGCTGGTGAGGTGTGTGGATGTATCTGTTGAATTTAGGTAAGTTTGTGTGTGTAAATGTGTTGGTTAGCGGCTTTAGTGTGTGTAAGTGTGTGTTGTGACTGTGATGTGTGTGTGTGTGTGAGGGACTATAAGATTTGTGTGTATGAGTTTCGTTTGTGTTTCTGTTTGTGCGATTTCGAAGTTAGAATATATAAGTAGGGAGGTGTGGAGGTGCATTCCCCCCACATGGGGGGTGTATGGGGGCTTGACCCCCTGCTTATCTATAGTGTAGATGCATTTATTTGATTGTGGGGGGTTTGTGTTTGTTTATGTGTGTACTGTATGTGTAGCGTAGTTTCTGCATTTTGAATTTCGCGGTTGTGTGTTTTTGGAATTTTGAGTTGTGCTTGGGTTTTCGGCTATGTAATTTCAAAATACTGAATTTTGGGATTTCAGTATTTCGAGATTACATAGTAGACCCATATATATACATATATAAAAAATGTATAAAATATATAGAGAGAGAAGTATACGGAATGATGGTAAGTGATCTCATATTTATTTAGTTGAATGCAATTTTTATTTTGTGAAAATGTGCAATATGTTTTTGGTGAATGTGTTTTTGGTGAAACTGTGTTTGAATGAATTAGTGGTAGTTTAATTGGTTCTGGCAGCAGCATGTTTTGGATGTCTTTATATAAAGGAATTTAGGTAATCTGATGTAATGTAACATAATGCTAGTTGTGACTTCTCTGGATGATGTGTTTGCTCCAGGAGTTGTTCCTTCAGTATTTGAATGCCTTACCAGTCAGACAGAAAAGCCTACATAATGTGAGGATAAATTTTTATTTCATTTGGAGGAGTGTAGTGTTAGTTAGGACTGATGCTATTTGTTATAGAGTATTGGTAAATTTAAAGGGAGATGTATTATTTTTCTGTATCACTGGGGAAGAATACAGGAATCGTCAATGGTGCATCGGCAGAGTCCAGTACAAGCGACTCATATATTTTTTCTATATCTTTCTTTTTTACTACATTTTCTTCTTTCATATTTCTGCCATAATAATTATAGCATACATGCCCATAATATGAATTCACATAGCTAAAACTTGACATCTGTCACAGTTTTCTTGCCTGTTATCTGAATTTATATCTGAAAGACTTCAGAAAAGGATCCAGGAAGTAAAAAAGCCTTTCTTAAAATTTCATATATCAGTTTTAACAGATCTAAGTTGCAAATCCAGGTCTCGGTGAAACTGATGCATTATGTATCACTAGTGTGTGATTGATGGAAGTCTTTTTCTGATCCAAATGCATTCACATAAACATGGTATAATGATATATATGTATACACACACACACACACACACACACACACACACACACACACACACACACACACACACACACACACACACACACAAGCACCCATATTTGAGTGTATGTGTGTGCATGTGTCTGTATGTTTATATTTTTCTTCTCTCTCTCTCTCTTTATAAATATATATATATGGGTCCACTATGTAATTTTGAAATACTGAAATCCTGAAATTCAGTATTTCGAAATTACATAGCCGAAAACTCAAAGTTACGAAACCAGAAGAAGCGCGGAATTCAAAATCCCGAAGCATGGATATGTTGAATTTCTGCTTCCGCTGGTGAGGTGTGTGGATGTATCTGTTGAATTTAGGTAAGTTTGTGTGTGTAAATGTGTAGGTTAGTGGGCTTTAGTGTGTGTAAGTGTGTGTTGTGACTGTGATGTGTGTGTGTGTGTGTGTGTGTGTGTAAGATTTGTGTGTATGAGTTTCGTTTGTGTTTCTGTTTGTGCGATTTCGAAGTTAGAATATATAAGTAGGGAGGTGTGGAGGTGCATTCCCCCCACATGGGGGGTGTATGGGGGCTTGACCCCTGCTTATCTATAGTGTAGATGCATTTATTTGATTGTGGGGGGGGTTGTGTTTGTTTATGTGTGTACTGTATGTGTAGCGTAGTTTCTGCATTTTGAATTTCGCGGTTGTGTGTTTTTGGAATTTTGAGTTGTGCTTGGGTTTTCGGCTATGTAATTTCAAAATACTGAATTTTGGGATTTCAGTATTTCGAGATTACATAGTAGACTCATATATATACATATATAAAAAATGTATAAAATATATAGAGAGAGAAGTATACGGAATGATGGTAAGTGATCTCATATTTATTTAGTTGAATGCAATTTTTATTTTGTGAAAATGTGCAATATGTTTTTGGTGAATGTGTTTTTGGTGAAACTGTGTTTGAATGAATTAGTGGTAGTTTAATTGGTTCTGGCAGCAGCATGTTTTGGATGTCTTTATATAAAGGTAATCTGATGTAATGTAACATAACGCTAGTTGTGACTTCTCTGGA
The DNA here is from genome assembly GCF_019279795.1 of Protopterus annectens. Lineage (NCBI taxonomy): Eukaryota > Metazoa > Chordata > Ceratodontiformes > Protopteridae > Protopterus > Protopterus annectens. The sequence continues at coordinate 634,852,701 of NC_056748.1, read as the reverse complement.
TGATGTGTTTGCTCCAGGAGTTGTTCCTCCAGTATTTGAATGCCTTACCAGTCAGACAGAAAAGCCTACATAATGTGAGGATAAATTTTTATTTCATTTGGAGGAGTGTAGTGTTAGTTAGGACTGATGCTATTTGTTATAGAGTATTGGTAAATTTAAAGGGAGATGTATTATTTTTCTGTATCACTGGGGAAGAATACAGGAATCGTCAATGGTGCATCGGCAGAGTCCAGTACAAGCGACTCATATATTTTTTCTATATCTTTCTTTTTTACTACATTTTCTTCTTTCATATTTCTGCCATAATAATTATAGCATACATGCCCATAATATGAATTCACATAGCTAAAACTTGACATCTGTCACAGTTTTCTTGCCTGTTATCTGAATTTATATCTGAAAGACTTCAGAAAAGGATCCAGGAAGTAAAAAAGCCTTTCTTAAAATTTCATATATCAGTTTTAACAGATCTAAGTTGCAAATCCAGGTCTCGGTGAAACTGATGCATTATGTATCACTAGCGTGTGATTGATGGAAGTCTTTTTCTGATCCAAATGCATTCACATAAACATGGTATAATGATATATATGTATACACACACACACACACACACACACACACACACACACACACACACACACACACACACACACACACACACACACACACACACACACACACACACACACACACACACACACACACACACACACACACACACACACACACACACACACACACAAGCACCCATATTTGAGTGTATGTGTGTGCATGTGTCTGTATGTTTATATTTTTCTTCTCTCTCTCTCTCTTTATAAATATATATATATGGGTCCACTATGTAATTTTGAAATACTGAAATCCTGAAATTCAGTATTTCGAAATTATAACCTAAACTCAAAGTTCTGAAACCAGAAGAAGCTGAATTCAAAATCCCGAAGCATGGATATGTTGAATTTCTGCTTCCGCTGGTGAGGTGTGTGGATGTATCTGTTGAATTTAGGTAAGTTTGTGTGCGTAAATGTGTAGGTTAGTGGGCTTTAGTGTGTGTAAGTGTGTGTTGTGACTGTGATGTGCGTGTGTGTGTGTGAGGGATTGTAAGATTTGTGTCTATGAGTTTCGTTTGTGTTTCTGTTTGTGCGATTTCGAAGTTAGAATATATAAGTAGGGAGGTGTGGAGGTGCATTCCCCCCACATGGGGGGTGTATGGGGGCTTGACCCCTGCTTATCTATAGTGTAGATGCATTTATTTGATTGTGGGGGGGGTTGTGTTTGTTTATGTGTGTACTGCATGTGTAGCGTAGTTTCTGCATTTTGAATTTCGCGGTTGTGTGTTTTTGGAATTTTCAGTTGTGCTTGGGTTTTCGGCTATGTAATTTCAAAATACTGAATTTTGGGATTTCAGTATTTCGAGATTACATAGTAGACCCATATATATACATATATAAAAAATGTATAAAATATATAGAGAGAGAAGTATACGGAATGATGGTAAGTGATCTCATATTTATTTAGTTGAATGCAATTTTTATTTTGTGAAAATGCGCAATATGTTTTTGGTGAATGTGTTTTTGGTGAAACTGTGTTTGAATGAATTAGTGGTAGTTTAATTGGTTCTGGCAGCAGCATGTTTTGGATGTCTTTATATAAAGGAATTTTGGTAATATGATGTAATGTAACATAGTGCTAGTTGTGACTTCTCTGGATGATGTGTTTGCTCCAGGAGTTGTTCCTTCAGTATTTGAATGACTTACCAGTCAGACAAAAAAGCCTACATAATGTGAGGATAAATTTTTCTGTATCACTGGGGAAGAGCAAGTTAAGTGTTGTGAACCTTTTCCTAGTCCTAATGTCACATGTACAGAGTGAAATAATGTTCTGTAAAAATGCCATTCCTCAGCTTTTGTTAGATTTGATCAACCTAGTACTATTGTTGAGTCTGTACTAGGTAGTGCTTCTACTAAAATTACTGGTTATTTGCCTTTACAGTCTGCTTTAGTGCATGTTGTTTCCCATGTAAGGCAAAAGGATCCGTGTAAGAATGATGTTCCTTAGTCTGTTAGCTTGGAGAGACTGAAGCCTTTGAAGTGGCCTCTGAAACATGGTAATGACTGATCAATGCCTCTGTATAAGTAGTGACTTTTACTACTCTCAGAACATAATGGATCTTTGTAGTACATCTATTTGAATTGTTGATCCTGCTCCATACAAGTAGTTACAGTCTCTCCATGTAGTGTTGAAAGATACTGGTTTTTCTAAAGCTGTGCCCTTGGTGTTCACTTTTACAAGTAGGATGTCTGTTCATATTTACAATATTGTTTACCATTTTATGAACTTTTTGAAGAGTTTGAAGTTTGTGCTACTCCTTCTTAAGCAACTTTGAGCCACACCATTAAAAGTGATTCATCAAATAATTCTATGGTAAGAGAGAAAATATGCTAATTTCACTTTTGTTAGAATATATGGCTTAAGTATAAAGTTTGGGCTTGTCTTGCTTATATGGAGAGAATATGAGAGTAAATGTGTAAGTGGAGACATTAATGTCTTTCTTATTTGCCTAAAAACAAAACTGAAGATTTTGTGATATGATTAAGATTAAAATGACCTTTTCCTGTTATGCATTTAATATATTATTCTGAAGAGCACTATCTTCTCAGTCCTTTTAAGAAATTCAAAACTCATTCAACTATACATTTATGATTTGAGCCTCTGTTCCTTATATCATTCTGGTATATTTCTGGCTTGCTTGTTTACAATTTCCATGAACTCATAATTCAGCTGAAGCATTGCACAGACATTTTATGGTAATTATTGGACCAAATAAATGTCTGATCTGCTTGCAAACTGTCTATTATGGCTCGTTTTCTGAAAGAACAGAACACAATAGACTTTGTTCTTGCTAAAAGTTCATCTGTGCTTTCTTTCTTACCACCTAGGATGAAGACTTCTTTGAAAGAATTGTTTCGCAGAGGATTCTGTCTAGTAGTAATGCCTTTATTTTCTCCAGACATGCTCAAGGGTACTACCAGCATGTCTTGCAACTGATTGTCATTAGTTTTTTTTTTTTTTTCTTACAGCTTTGTATTGCTTGAATAAATGCATTTTCCAATTTTCAGTGAATTGCTATTAGATGAAATATGGTTTCAACATAATTATCTTTGGTATCTTTTTTGCTGATTAGTGTTTAGATCATGTGTTCTTTTGATTTTAAGTAGCAAATCCATTTGTCTCTGTATATCTATCTATAAATATCTATATCTATATCTATATCTATAATTCTTTTTTTTAGTTCCCTTCAGTTGATCGAACTTTTAAAAGTTCAAAGTGCATATGGCCAAGACCATTGGTATGAATGGAGATCCCTGTATAATGCGGAATGGGAAGATTTCCCTTTTCTGCAATGTAGTGTGATCTCGGAGTTGGTATATTTAAGTAGCGGGGGGTGGGGGGTGGGGGAGGCGCAGCTCTGTTTTTGTTTTGTTTTTTTTTTTAAACGTTTTATATATATATATATATATATATATATATATATATATATATATATATATGAATCTATTTTGAGATCCTGAATTACCATTACACAATATCAAGATGATAATCCCAAAAGTTTAAATGCCTGAAAGTTTAAAAACTCGAATCCCACAATACCGAAGCACTTAAAGCTCGACCATCAAAATATCAAACCTATACTAAACATTAACGCCCTGCCGTACATCAAAACACATCTCAGAAAAAACTAAATATGTTCCAATTTAGAATACATTAGCTTTACTTTCCCACCAAACAGCATATTTAAAACAAATACATCAACATTTTTTAACCATATTTGGCTTTGAATCAGTACACTACCTTCCAGGACATTCTACAAAGCAGTGGGCATATCCTTGCTTATTAACATTTGACATGGATGTATCATGAATTTAAAAAGATATATAACATTTTATACAATATTGTTTTCTTTAGATTTTGCATGGGGTGAGCCCCCCTGCACTCCCCTTGTGGGCCCACCCCAATAAATTAAATACACCAACTCCGAGATTGCACTATATTGAGAAAACGGGCATATTTTCTTTTTGGAGCTATACACAAACCCTTAAAGTGTAGTGCACTACTTAAATACTTAACCATTTCAACTTTACGTTACCTTTTGCTGTTTTCACATTCGAGTTTTTAAATATTCAGGCATTTCAACTTTTGGGATTATCATCTCAATATTCTGTGGTTCAGTGTAATGGTAATTCCAGATATCAAAGTAGATCCATAAAAAATATATATGTGTGTGTGTGTGTGTATATATATATATATATATATATATATATATATATATATATATATATATATATATATATATTTATATGGTTCTACCTTACATAATCGACACGCCAGAAGACCGACAACGCAATCACCGAAACCACATAACCGACAGTGCAAAAACACGAAACCCCACATGCCCGACAACGAAATAACCGACGGTACACAAACACGAAACCTCATACACTGCACACACCACAATCACAACAATCAACAAACAAAACACATTTCCTGTCCAAAAACCACACACACAACACAAGCACACCAAAATCCCTACAAACCCACACTAAACCTCACATACACAACTATCTACAACCCTAAGGTCCGTCACTATCGCATACTCAGCTAACCCGTGCCCTAACCCTAACTCACTTAACCTGCCCCTAACCCAAACACAATCACTACCGCACACTTACCTGACCCGCTCCCTAACCCTAACTCACTTAACCGCCCTAACCCAAACACAATCACTACCGCACTTACCTGACCGGCTCCTAACCCTAACTCACTTAACCGCCCCTAACCCAAACACAATCACTACCACACAGTTACCTAAGCCGTGCACTGACCCTAACTCACTTAACCCACCCCTATCCCCACAGACCGTCAATATCCACATACACCTTACTCGAACCCTAACGTCCGTCACTACCGCATACTTACCCAGCCTTTTCCCATGTCGGCATACTCAGCGTCAGTGTTTTCATCCGTCGCGTCGGTCTTCTGAATTGTCGATCTTCTGGGGCTTGCGATTCGCTTGTCGGTCTTCTGGTGTGTCGACTAACTCAGGTAGACCCATATATATATATATATATATATATATATATATATATATATATATATATATATATATGGATCTACCTGACTATGTCGAAACGGCAAAACAGGGAAAACGACTTCACCGACGCCAGAAGATCGACAAGGCAGAAGACCGACGGAGGAAGACACCGATGCTGAGAACACTGAGATGGGGAAAGGATGTGTAATATGCGGTAACGGGCGTTAGGGTGCAAGTAAGGTAAGTTGGCGGTGTGTAAAACTGATAGGCTCAGGATTAAATGAGTTAGGGCCTCTATAAAAGCCTTACATGAGAAGAAACATCAAACGTTGGCGGTCTGTAGGGATAGGGGTGGGATGTTCACTGAATTAGGTTGAGGTTGGTAAGGGTGCAGTAGTGATATTTTTGGGTTAGGGCTCTAATGAGTTATGTTAGGTTACTCAGTGTGCAAATAATGCTCAACATTTAGTTATAATGAGGGCAGGTCTAGATTTATGTTATATGTATGTTAAATTACAGGTATATTTATGTATGTGCTTGTGTACATGTGTGTGTATGTTTTGGATAAGATTTTTTCTTTGTTGTTATGATGTGTATGTATGAGGTGTCGTGTTTGTGAACTGTCGATTATGTGGTGTCGGTGAAGTCGTTTTCACTGTTTTGAAGTTTCGATGTAGTCAGGTAGATCCATATATATACATATATATATATATATATATATATATATATATATATATATATATATATATATATGTCGCCAGTCTTTATAAATACATTAACATCTACTACTTGTAATGCAGCACAGGTATTATGTTTTTGATTTTTTTTGGGGGGTGGGGGATAAATAAATATTTGTGTTACTTACAAGTCTTAGGAACAAATGAGTTATTTTAGTTGCTAAGGTGTGACAGATTACATTAGATGAGCAGGGACTACACTTAATATTGGAGCAAACTGTTATTCAGATTATTTTATTTTTTAACTATATTCTGATTTAGGTTAGTCAGGACCATTTGTCCCATCCACCCTTTAAATAACCACACCACACACATAAAGACATTCTCCAACCTTTATTAAACTGTATTATACAACAAACTATATACACATAAAAGCAACATTAGTTATCTTCCTCAGCAACGATGATCTCTGGGCAATGTCACCACTCACCCTGGATGAACTTTACCTCAGGGCAGCTTACCTACTCACCCTGATACCTACTCTACCGGGGCAGCATACCTATTCACCCACATAAAGAGGCAGTGTACCTACTCACCTCACCACCATACCAAACCGTTAACCAATAACCACCTTCTTTAGAGGGAGAACAGAAGAGGACAATCCTGTCCCTCTTCTCTGTCTCAAATTGCCCACATCTTCCATCCATATACAAAAGAGGAGGGTGGAAAGGCCACCAACTCACGCCAAATGTGCCTACTTCATTTAATCCCTAAAACATAGTACTGTCAGAAGTCCCACCTACTCCTACCTCACTTCCTTTTACATCTCCCTCTCTCCTTAACTCTTTCACCACCACAAACCCACTATCCTATCCAACTACAATCCTTACCTTACTTTCTACCTCTATACCCTACCCACACCCCATTACCCCCTTACTCGAGTGACCAGGACAACTTAGTTTGTCCCAAACTACATTTGTCCTGTCCCCCCTTTAAATAACCACACCACACACATAAAGACATTTGATGACCTTTATCAAACTGTATTATACAATTAACTATATACTCATAAAACCAACATTAATTATCTTCTTCGGCAAAGATGTTCTCCGGGCAGCATCACCACTCACCCTGGGTGAACTTTACCTCAGAGCAGCGTACCTACTCACCCTGATACCTCCTCCACCGAGGCAGCATAGCTACTCACCCACATAAGGAGGCAGAGTACCTACTCACCTCACCACCATACCAAACCATTAACCAATAACCACCTTCTTTAGAGGGGGAACAAAAGAGGACAATCCTGTCCCTCTTCTCCGCCACCAGCCTGATCCCAGGCTGTTCCCCCTCCTAAACCCTAGCAACAATCATATCCTCTAAAAAGAGTTTCAGATGCAAATTAAAAAGATCCAGTCCCACGTCATTAAGGTGTACTCCATCTGTTCGATACCAAGACTCCTCTCCATCCCCAAAATCTCTATGGTCAATAGTATGCATCCCCAAAATCATTAATTGCCTAGCCAGCCTTTGATTAAAACACCTTCTGAACCTTTCAATCACCCTATAACTATATGCAGCCTTCCAACACAAACTCGGAACCAACTCTGACCATACAATTTCCATACCCGGGTACAATGCCTGTAAAATCCCGCAGCATAATGTCCACCAATTGTTTTTTTAGAAACAATGCCCAAGTCATTGCCCTCTAAATGAATGACTAGTATACAAGGACGACCCACCTTCAGTTTAGCCCTCTCACATTCATGCAACAACCCATCCCACCTAAGGCCACTAACACCATGCTAGGACACTGTCCACCCTAAATGTGCTAAACCCAAATTTACCCCATCATCCCTAACTAATGCACGTTTCTCTGTGCAGTGTATGAACAAATGCCCCAAGATGATAATGTGCTTCCCTAAAAGAAAAAAAGAAAAATTAATAATCAGACCACAACTTATCTAATATAAGACAAAAATGCATTTGATGACCACCTCCCCACTCTTTTAATCAATTCAAAGGAACTACCCTCTCTAGCTAAATCTGAAGTCCTATCTATCCTGAACGAGTGAGCTGCAAACCTCTCCAATGGAAATCCCATCATACAACGTAAAACCTTCATCACCAAAATTATGAATCTACTACTCGACACCACCTTCCCATCCATTGAAGAAAAAATTAACTGATCCACACTCCCCTTCCACCTCATAAATTATTTTGACCACATTACTGGACAAATGCAAGGATTCTTGTCCAATTTACGCACCACCACACATCCCCTACCCAACTGATCTGTCTTACTCCTCCTTAATGCAATAGTAACCTCACCCTCCCCTATAATGACATCTTTCCAACATAACGAGCCTAACAACTCCGAAATACGAAAAGCGCCAAAATATAACCATGTACATAACGTACCCCACATAAAATAATCCAGAGACCCCTTTTGCAACAAACCTAACCATTTCAGCAAAACTTTCAATATAACCCTCGTAAACGGCCATAGAATATCCTTACGTTCCACCACCATTCTCCCCAACCCCTCAACATACACCCTAATGTCCAAGACTTAGTGAAATCCTGCAACCCCGCTACCTTAGCAAAAATGCTAATTGCAGCCAAATCCACCTTAACCGTCTGCAAAGCCTTGCCTAACCCCCAAGCACGAGCTACATATCACAGTAGTAATTCCTCCTGCCATACCCATTCCTCCTCTGGCAGCTGCAAAATAAACTGATTAAAATCAGAAAGAGCCCTGCCATATGCCTTCCTTGTAGAAGGGGCCCAGGAATGCCATACCAACTGCCTGGCTACATCAACCCAAGACTTACGTATCCATACTTCCTCTGGCAGGATTTCTGGCACCTACTCTGCCCATGGAACCAACCCTCGAAACCTGCGAAACTGAAATTGGGACAAGCTACCAGCAATCTCATTCCTTACATGCACTCCTGTAAAAGAAAAATTTATCAAAAGGCTCTGCAAAACTAATTTACGTAATACCAACAATAACAAGCCTGACTTAGCTATCTTCTTTTGCAATACCCTCACTACAGCCATATTGTCAGAGTGAAAACTACACGTTTGCCCCTCAATTGCTTATTCCACAACATAATAAAAAGGCCACAGCCTGCTTCCATACCTCCTTCCAATCCCGAGGCCATTCAGCCGCAAACCACTGACCCCTGAAATAGGGCCCAATGCCAGCACCCCCAGCTGCATCTATAAACAACTGAAATTCCTCCTGCCCCACCCAGTCTGACTGCCAAAAAGATATCACATTAAATTGTTGCAAAAACCCATTCCAAAACCCCAAGTCCTCCTGCACCAGTTGAGTTACCCTAACCCAATGGTGTTTGCTCTTACCCCCTTTCAGGAAATACGCCAGTGACCTGCAAAAAGTTCACCTTGGATGCACTGCTCGACAGGCAGAATTCAAAAGCCCAAGCAACTCCATAGCTGAACGACTCAGAATCTTATCCTTACCCAACACCAAATGTATCACCGACCTAAGCCTCTATTTTATTCTCTGGTAAACAAAACAGTCCCCACTCTGCATCAACTGTTAATCCCAGAAATTCTAATGCCCTTGCCAGACCCTCCAACTTATGCTGAGCCAATGGTACCCCTAACTCCTTACACATAATCGTAAACTCCCACAGACCCTCCTGTGCTCCTACCCTTCCTTCGCCCACCAACAAAAAAATCATCTAAATAATGCACTGCCTTCTGAGTCCCCACATTCTGCTGCCAAATCCAATGCAATACTGTACTGAACTTCTCAAAAGTCGCACATGCCACTGAACAACCCATAGACATAGTTTTATCAAAGTAGTACTTATCTCCTAACCGCATCCCCAGTAGTGGCCAATCCTCACTCCTAATAGGCAACAATCAAAAAGCCGACTCAGTGTCGACCTTAACCAACCATGGCTCCCTAAATTCCCCAATCACTTTCACTGCATAATCTAAGGAAGTGTAATGCACTCTAACCTCCTCTTCTGCAATAAAATCATTTACTGAATTCCCTTCCGGATAAGACAAGTGATGTATCACTCTGAATTCCCCTTCTCGCTTCTTCGGCACCAACCTCAAAGGCAACACCCTGTAAGCACTAAAAGGTGGACTGTCAAAAAGCCCAATAACCGCCCCGCCCTACACTCTTTCTCCAGTAAAGCCTCCAAGATGTCCTCTTTACCTTGAACAGATCGTAAATTCTTGCAAACCCCCACCCACCCTTTCCCAAAGTGGACTTAATAGGAAACCCCCCTTGAAATCCCTGTATTATCTCCTCTATTGCCTCTAAAGAACCTGAGTCCAAATCCCTAGGACCCATGAAAATTACCCCTCCCTCAGGCCGGCTGAAAGCCTTGCCCACCAAGTCCACCCTCACGACTCATAACATTAGTGTTCCAGGGCAAATCCGGCCGACCACAGCCAGTAGCCGAATGACACCCCCCCACATCTCGAACAAACGTGAGCAAATTTGCACCCCACCCATGAACAGGAGCCACTATTAAATGACCAACACACACCCGCTGTTTCCGGCCCACTCAACCTTCTGTTAAAGCCCCCGTAACTATCCAACATCATAGCCAACCATAGAGCTGGATGACGCACCTCCCAATGAAGTGACTGGTCCACAGCCTTCCGTTTCCAGAAATGCTGATCATACCAGAGCCATGCAATACCCGGCCTTAACCATTGCGCCTCACGAATGATAAGGAAATAGCCTAGCAGCGGCAAGGCCAAAGACCCATCCTTCTCCAGCTGCACTGCCATAAAATAAATAAAGCCAACCACCCAATTATCCCATGTCCTAGGGCGAAGTTTACCTACCCTCTGCCTTCCCAATGCTGCTAAAGCCGCTAACAAGTCCTTACTATTAGAGGACTCTGCTTCCACTAGCTGTTGGACTCCTTCCGCATCGATCAGCTCAAACAAATCCACATAATCCCCTTTCCAAATTTTTTCCTTAACCAAACCCGGAATGTGCAGAGTCAGGAAAACTGCTCCTGTCCCCTGCCCCAAAGACTGGGTAGCCAACCAGTCTCCATGCCACAGCCCAAAATCAGATCCTACCTCCGAGCCCAAGACTGAACTGTCCCCGGAACCCACCACCCCCCATCACATCTCTAACGGGTACCTGGCACCCTGTGTTAGTCGCCTCTGTCTCTCCTCTATCCCTTGCACACCACCCCCAAGATCTCCAACTGACAAGTCATCATCACCCCCCCACAATCCCCAACCCCTAGCTCCCCCAACAATGCTGCCATAGTAAAACCATTACCTGCACCTTTGTCTTGCGATGTGCTGGGAACCGGTGTCTCCACTGCTACCACTTGCTGCGATGCCTGTTGCTTTTTCCCTCCAGCTGGGGTTCTCACCACTGTACGTTGCCTCTTCTGACCTGGGGTATGTTCAGGTTCCTGTACCACCTCCGATGTTGCCACCTCCTGGAACAGCTCCTCTGCTTGGTCCACAATTGCTTGCCACCTCTGCCTTAACTCTGGTAAGTTGACCATCTGTAAAAGAGAAACAATGTATTAAAACTATTCTATAAGCCTGACTGCCCTACTCCCCCCAACCCCTAGTATTGTCTTGCCCCTGCACCTTAACTTATCCCTGCCTGCCCACACTTCACCTTTCAACCACCCTGTCAGCCACACCTCCTACCATTGCACCCCTTAACCCTGGAATCTTCCCTATTAATATCCCTTACCATGTGAATCTATGTATATATATATATATATATATATATATATATATATATATATATATATATATATATATATATATATATATATTATTAATAATTAATTAATCCTGTCCCTCTAACTATATCTCTATCTACCAGCCACCCAATTCCATCATCATTCACACAATCAAACGTAAAAACACTTACCTTTCCTCCCAGCACGATACTCCATAGCAGTAACGGCTAAGTAATGCAGTGTGCATGCACAAACCGACACTCAAACCCAACGGCCGAAAGAACGGCAGAAGCAACCCACTAAACCACCAGGGAGTACAGAGAAGATATTCCACCACCACCACCACCACCACTGAAGCCAGAATGACCAGAGAAGACAGACTGACACCCACGAACCCACCAGGGAGCAGAAACAGCAATCCGCCAGTACCACCAACGCAGAAGAAGCCGAACTCAGTGATGGACCCCCAAACGCCTGCCACAACCACCAAAATAATCTATAAGGACACAGCAGCCCATGAACCCACCGGGGAGAAGATATTCCACCACCACCACCACCAAATACCTGGACGAAGGGACATCTGAATGACCGCGACACCATCTTGAAGCCGGAATGACCGGAGAAGACAGACGGACACCCAAGAACCGCCCAGGGAGTATGAACAGAAACCACCACTACCAGCAACGCAGATGAAGCCGGACGCAATGATGGACCCTCGTGGAGATGATATGCCACTATCCCCCAACACTACTGCCTACCACGACCACCAGGAGAACGCCTTCCTTTTTTTTTTCCCTATATTACCCCAACCGCATGGCAGTGACAGCCTACTACCCGACGGAGCTAATGACAGGCCCAGCCTCCCCCCACGGATGTCACTCGACTGCGTGGCCCCACCGAAAAAGGCCTGACGAAACCCCTGGAGACCCCCGGACAACAGGGAGCAAAGAAAACCTCAACACACAGGTAAGCCTAGCACTACTCCCATCACCACTTCATTATATCTATATATATATATATATTTTTTTTTTGTGACCACCCACCAACCATTCACCCACACACACAAACACACACACACACACACACACACACACACACACACACACACACACACACACACACACACACACACAGAAAGAGTATTCTATCACCCTTTCCTACCAGTAAGCTCAAACTATATTCCCAGACTCCAGCCCCCCTTAAATTAACCTCTAGAAAACACCAAAGGGGGACTGACCCAGATAACCTAACCCCTTCTCTCCCCACCATCCAAGGCCTACCTTCATCCACGATACCTACAGGTCATCTGGACGTAAGCTAGTTGCTACTGCATCAACTCACACCAAATGTGCCTACTTCCTTTAATACCTAACACCTAGTACTGCCAGAAGTCCCACCTACTCCTACCTCACTTCCTTTTACATCTCTCTCTCTCTCTCTCTCTCTCTCTCTCTCTCTCTCCTTAACCCTTTCACCACCACAAACCAACTATCCTATCCAACTACAATTCTTACCTTACTTTCTACCTCCATACCCTCCCCACACCCTTTTACCCCTTTACTCGAGGGACCGGGACAACTTAGTTTGTCCCAAACTACATTTATATATTACCATGGTAAGCTGAGAACTAGTGAAGATTGTTGCGGACTGCAGAGCTGTCTGCAATGTGTTCTTGACTGTCCAAGACCAATGAGTAGCCATACATTTCGGTGTACATTTTCTTATTATATGATCCATAGAAATAAGTGATAACAAGCCTCATTTGCATAAAACACATGTAAATGGTCCTGAATTTACACTTAGCATTTGAACATTGCCATATTAATTTGCTAATACTCGAGGTAGGTGGCAAATGTCTTAGGACACTACAGACTTTTTAAATTACAAAAATATTTTTAAAAATTTATAAATTTAATAAGAAGCCCTTAAAAATAAGTGGAATTAATGACTTAAAAATTAGAAATGTTGCTTTTATATACATGATGTGCATGTTACGATATCAATGAGTGATGGAATTTTGTGTCATTCAGAATTGAATTTCATTACAAAAGCAGTGGAAATGATTATTGATCAATGAAAGTAATCATTACTTTGGTATCATTTAGTGACTGTGTGCATTTGATTGTGAAGTTCTGCAGTAGTAAGGGGATCTATATCATATGCTTGAAGAGACTTTTCTTCGAACATATAATCATCAACAGCTAAAGAGCGAATGCTCTAAAGTGCGAATGGCCAGGTCCGCATATTTTTTCTTAGGAAAAATTCATGGGGTCGTACACAAAAAACACAAACTTCAAAACCTTAATCAAGTTGGGGAGTTTGCCTCCCATCCCTCTCCAACTAAATATACCAACTCTGAGATTGTTCTACATTGGAGAAAAGAACAATTACCAATGACGGCCAACTGAATTTTTTCCTGAGGAAGAAATTTGCTGACGTGGCCATTCACGCTTTAGAGCATTCACTCTTTAGGTGTCGATGATTATATGTTCATAGAAAAGTTTCTTTAAGCATATAATATAGACCTGTAGTAAGGCTATCAACACAATTGTGTTTACTGGGACATTTCTGAGAGAGTGATGAATAAAAAATGACAATGTTATGAATACATGGCAATGGCAGATGGTAGAGGAAGGATGCATTTTGTCATAAAACTGATTGCTTTAATGATCTAAATGCACTACAAGTAATATACCTCAATTTTACTTGGTTAGATTTTGATATCTGCATATAATTATGTGGTCTGTGTTAGCTAGCGTTTTTATGAGGGTGGCAGGCATACTAGACGAGTGTTTTGCAGTTTATAAGCTGATCAAAAACTTTTCACTGTCTGACTGTGACCCTTTATAACATGTATTAATGATGGCAAATTTGGGATCAAAGCAGGCAAAAGCCATGAGAAAAACTGTGTCCTCATGGCAATACAATGGACATATGGGAAACTTCTCATTTGTAAAGGGGAACTCAAACAAGCTGAGAGGACCAGGGGCTGGAATCAAGTACTTCTCTAAACTAATGGTGTGGGTGGCAGAAATTGAGCATTACACCCCTCTCAGTTAACACCAAATGAGGAATACTTTCTAATCATTCATGGAGATGACTATAACATATAGGCAGCACATGAATAATTATTGGTGGCGTGCACACTGGAGGATATTACCATTGTCTATAGTAGAAACACTTGTATAATCATGAAGGTTGTTGCAAAAACAGTAATGCATATTTGTACTGAAAATTTAATGCTAACAAGGAATGATCACATTAAACGTGACAATTAATTATTAATATGTGAACCTTGTAAATCAGCACAGAATAGCAATGAAGACAGTGTACAAGGTAAATGCCCCATTCTGTCCTTCATAAGCATAAATTAGTATATGATATTTCACTGTTAGCAATGTTTACAAATCATTTTTAAAAGGCCAGAATCATGAACAAACAGTTGCACTATACCAATACATTTGGATGATATCAGCAAATGAAGGGGTATTGCTGCTGCTGCTGATGATAGCATAATTACATTAAAAAGGCAGCCTGAGGGAATTGGCGGGACATTCCTAAGTTTAATGACAGGATCTCTGACCCCATGACATCTTATTAACTCTGCAGGAAGTGACAGTACATCTACAAACTCATGCACATGATGACATTACACTCAGCCTTGCAGGGGAAGAACAACCATGTACCTCAATACTAGCATCTCCAAACCCAGAGGAACACTTTCAGGATAATGGAAAATATTCAGAGGTAACATTTTCCACAGACACACCTTTACAAAAGGCAGCCAGGTCCATGAATTTGTTACGGTTACCCCGGGAAACATGCAAACACTGGCTGCCTAAGAGGAAATGTGCCTTAACATTGTTAGGGCTCAGAGAACTGCCAACAGTCAGCCAGGTGGAAATGGTCCTCTAGGCTTCGGATGAGGATATCCAGCACATCTTGGAAATGGCACAGAGTAGGGGAAATTCCATGATTACATTGATGTGCAGTCCAATGCGGTCATGCCAAGTATCAGAGGCTGTCTGGGTATCTGGTCTTGCTGGGACTGGATGTTAGGCTGAGTAAATGAATGGCTGGTTAATCAGAAAAAGCACAGAAAATAGAATTTACAGCTTGTAAATCAGAATAAAAAATCATGTATATATGTTGTATGTAAATATTTATTTGTTGGAAGTGAACACAAACAAGATAGGGAAAGTCTTGGAGGTCAAAGTTTGACTTTTAAGACATGGTTTGTAATTATAATGTCAATGTGTTTGATAGTATGTGGAAGTCATGAGTGTGTGGATCTATGATAAGTAAGGTTTAAGAACTTTGTTTACAGAAGCACGTGAGTTAAGAAACAAGGGCCAGTTTGCTTGGGCAATTCCCAGTGACCACTGTATGTTAATGACCGTAAGTTTGTAAACTTGAAAATACATAACAGCAGTTTGAGGGTAGAAGCATTTAGGGGAGGTTGATAATATGGAATTAATAGGGCTGTGAGATGGCAGAATGTTACTTCATATACCGATAGCTGGGTTGGTTGTTGCATTAGCTGATACAGTCACTAAACACTGGCAAGTCACTCTTATCCAATCTTACTTTAACCTGGCACTTCGGAACATCTCATCTTATTGTTTTCATCTTAAAATGTTAAAATATTGAAACAAAAACAAACTTGCAATATATAAAATAAAAACTGCAAGCTCATTTTTGTTTCAATATTTTAACATATTAAGATTAAAATCATAAGCCGAGATGTTCCAAAATGCCCAAAGGGGGCAGAAGTGTTGTTCTTCCCTGTTGTCTGTTGCTATAGCTATGGCAGAAATTTGAAGCCCAGTTAAAAGTAGGCCAGATAAGAGGGAGTCTACTGTACCAGACTCAAGCTGGTATCAGTCTTACAAGGGTAATACCACTGCTTCTCAGGAGAGTAATGTAACCAGTCAAGGTGAACAAGCACAACAGAGTTCATGCAGGGCATAACAGCATTCATGTGCACCTAGTGGAACCTCCCATTCGAGGTCATGCTCAAAGTCACAAATCAGTGTCTCCAGGATCAGCCATATTAAGTAGGTCACAACACTGGACCAACTCACCTTACAGTTCTCATGGTAAGCCCTCTTGAAAAACACCTGCAACATCACCTACTCTATCCTTAAGAGATGTGTATAACTCATTTGATCTTGAACTCCTAAACAAATCTGACAATTCTGTAACTTTACACATTCACCCTCAAATACACATTTGAATGTTTAACTTGAATGGGAATAAGAAAGCATAAAAAATGAGGATAAGGTTTAACCAATATGCAAATGTACAACTCAAATGTAATGCACAAGGCACCAAATAACAGGACAGCACG
Organism: Protopterus annectens; assembly: GCF_019279795.1. Taxonomy (NCBI): domain Eukaryota; kingdom Metazoa; phylum Chordata; order Ceratodontiformes; family Protopteridae; genus Protopterus; species Protopterus annectens. The sequence goes on along the minus strand of NC_056748.1, from coordinate 634,835,871 downwards.
AATCCAAACAGTAGTTTCCTTTATTTCTTGACAAAACGAAGATGAACAAGGAGGTTTAGCGCTTTCATCTAGGTGACTAGACTTCCTCAGAACAATCATACTAATGATTCACCCCATTATATACCCAAAAGCCCGCCCTTTTGCTTCAATTATATAATTTCATATGCAAATACACTTCCGATTAAAAAGAAATACATATGGTGCATTTATATCTGTCATTTTGTCATTAAAAACACATACTTAAAAACTGACAGTGTACAATGTAACTTACACAAATTGTCATATATTTATGTATTTAAAAATTAAGACAAAACTGTAAATGCTTTTTGCAAGGCAACTTCCTATAGAATATAGTAAATATAAAAAGGATTTTCTTTCCAAAATGTCCTGTATAAAACACATTTATAACATCTCATTATACAATATAACATTCCCTATGCAGATATAAAAACGTGTAAGAATTTATATATAGTTGTTATTTTTTACTTAACACTTTTAATTATATTTCACAGAGATAGCAGCAATCAATACACAAGTTCAGAATTACTATGTAATTTTCCAACTATTTCATATTATATATACCTGTAATCGAACAACACACTCATTAACCTTAAAATTGATGTATTATACAATATCTAAGGCCTAAATCTATATAAATATAAATAATATTATATAAATTTAATTTTCTTTTTGATTTTTTATGTCCTTACTAAGGGTTTTGTAGGAATAACTTCATTTAACCCAGGGGGTGTGGCTACATCAAGTAAGAGCTGCCATTTAATCTCCCTTTCACTAACTATTGCTTTGATGTTTCCTCCCCTGGGGTTTGGTGTTATAACCTCAAGTATAGCAAACTTGAATCTTTTACATTCATTATTGTACATTATATGTCGTGACAAAGCATTATTTGTATCATGTTTATTGATACAATATATGTGGTCATAGATCCTATTTTTGAAAAAACGATCCGTCTTCCCCACATAGTAACTTTGGCAGGTTTCACAAACAGCCAAATATATCAGATGTTTAGTCAAACAATTGCCATGTCTGAATGTAATTTTTGTACGTGTGACATTTTTTAAAACAATGTAACTGTCTTCACATATGTATCTACAATAGTTGCAGTGACCACATTTCTTTGTGCCTACTTTTTTCACAGTGTCTAGTTTATTATAATTATATTTTGTTTCTATAATTCTCTTCAGACTATTTCCTGCTTTGTAGACGAATTGTGGCCTGATCGGTATTCTTTCTTTTATTGCTACATCACTTGTTAGTATATTCCAATTTTTAGTGATTATACCTTGGATTTCCTTTGCATATTTTCCATATTTAAATATACATGCTTTCTTATACTCATCACTCTTAACCATTTCATCCTTCTTATTCTGTATACCTATTCCTATAAGCGGTGTATATTTTTTACCCCATTGTTGTGATACATATGTTGTAATGTCCCTCACCATGTCAAGTGGATACCCCTTTTCTATAAATAAATCTCCTATATAGGACAATTCCTTTTCCATATTTTCTTTTTCTGATGTCATTCTTGCCACCCTTATACACTGGCCTTTGACTATATTGCGTTTTACTTGATATGAATGTGCACTTTCAAAATGTAGGTACCCATTGCTGTAGGTGTCCTTCCTATGGATTTTAGATTGGAACGTATGTCCATCATTATATATATATATACATCCAGAAAATTAATGCCACTATAATCAAACTGATATGTAAACTTGAGGTAGCTGGTTGTACTATTGATATAATCGATGAACCTTGTCAGTTCATCAACACTTCCAACCCATAACAGGAAAATATCGTCTAGGTAACGGACGTATGTTTTGATGTTATTCATCCAGGTAGTATTGAGTATATATTGTTCTTCCCAATCCAAGAGAACTAAGTTAGCGTACATAGGGGCGCAGGCAGCACCCATCGCCACCCCATTACTCTGTCTATAATACTCTCCTTCAAGGTAGATATAGTTGTTGTCCAATACTATATCCATGAAGGAAGTAAGCAGGGTAATTTCCTCTTGGTCTAGTCCACTATACTTGCATATACTACTGATAAAACTATTTAGTCCTTCATATTTGGGAATACATGAAAATAGGTCCTGTATATCAATGGTCACAAATATACTATCCGGACTCCATAGCTCATTCTTAAATATTCCCAAAAATGCCCAGGAATCTTTCATGATATGTTCCACTGTGTTGTATATATGTTTTAACTTATTATCCACAACTTTACCAAATTTGAAGGTTTTGCTCGAACTCCCTGATATAATTGGTCTAAACGGGGGATCAAGTGGATTTTTATGCACTTTGGGAATTCCATTAATAGTTGCTAATATAGGGAATTCCACCCTAAGGTACTTATAGAGGTCTTCATCAATCCTATTGTCTATGAGAAATTCTTCCAAGTAAGAATCGATTCTGCCATGTGCTATATTTACTTGGTTTAAGGAGGAGACTTCATATTGTACACTATTATTTAGTATCTCAAACATCTTATTGTTGTATTTCTCTTGATCGTACAATACTATGCCTCCCCCTTTATCTGCTGTCATAATCCTGATTTTATTAACAAAGAGTTTCTCTAGGATTGTGTGTACCTCTTCTAATGCCAAGTGGTCACATCTTTTATATTTATACTTGTTATATAGTTTATATATTTCTTTGTAAATCACATTTTCATATGCTTCTATTGTTTTAGCCATAGGTGGAGTAAAAGCACTTTTTTTCCTCAGTGTGCTTGTACATACTGTTTTTGATCTACTTTCATGAAAAAATACCCCCAGATTAATTTTTCTCAGGAATAGTTTCACCTCTACTAAGGTATCTAGTAAATCAAAAGATTTATCCGGTATATACTTCATACCTTTATTAAATATATGCAATATTTCAGTCTGGACTTCATGTGAGGTGTAATTGTATATTTTCACCTCTCCTGCAATAGGGTTGGAATTGGGTTTGATCACCTCACTATCACAATGACCATCCATCTCCCATACATCTTGTGCTATAGCATTATCAAGGGGTGTACATATCAGGTTCCCTACCATTTCCTGTGCCAGTTCTTTTTGTATTGTTCCTTTCCCTTCCACTTCACCACTCTTCCTCTGTTGTTCTCTCCTTCCTCTAAAAAAACCTCTTCTCCTTTGTCAGGGTAAACTGTATCATAATTTACATTGTTTGTACTATTCATTGTATTCCCTCTCCCTCTTGATATGCTCCATCTGTATGCAGTCCCCCTTTCATATTGCTGCTTATCTCTTTCCATTTTTTTACCCTTTCTTTCAAATATTTTCTTACTATTATTTTCTGCATAGTCGTATTGTTTGTAATACAGTTTTTCCCATTGCATAAATAAGACATCCTGTCGTATTAACTTGTCTATACTCTGTATTTCACTTAATAAAATACCCAATTTTAAATCATTGTTATTCACTATAAATTCCATAAATTGCTTCCCAAAAACATTAAACATTGCATTACATTGCTTTTGTTATCATCATTCATTTCAACACCTATGGGTTCTTTAAAAAAACGTAAACCCATAGGAACAATGTCATCTTCTATACATTTACGAAGATACAAGTTATCTACTTGCAATGCTTTGATTTTGGTAAGTTTGTTCCCAAAATCATATATCATATGTTTTAGGGATGTATAATGCTTATCGTCGTCTTTACTTTTAGTTCTAGCATTATTACAGTCATTGAAGTTGAGTGGCACTTTTAAAAAAGCCTCAACATTGTTGTTGTTATGTATATCAGGCCGAACTGGCCGATAGCTATAAGAAACAGTACCTTTTGATGGTGTATGAGCCAACACATTGTTTTTTTCTTTTCCAGCGTATGTTCTCTCAGGCGGGTGACGTTTTGGTTTCGCTCCCGAGATAAGGTAAATGTCCTCCCCTGTATTATCAACTGCTGTGGAAAAATTGAGGGGACTAGGTCGTCTATCTACAGTTTCTGGCGCTTCCTTCCTCGGCGTGCAGCTATACAAGTACGGGGATGAGGTCCTTCTCTGACCGTTAGGAATATCCTCGTCACTCGCTGGGCCAATAGAGGACCGGGATGACGCCATCACGGTGTTTTTTGTAGATTTGCCTGTACCTTTGGGAGAACCAGAACGCGGAGTAAGTAATTCAATCAAACGGGTGAGTTCCCCTTTGATTATGGCCATCTCCGAATGCAATTTGTTCACTTCCTCCCTGGTTACGGGAGTGCCACACACGGAAACATCCTGTAAGGAATCCATACTGCATCAGCGACTACCAAGAAAATTGTTGTCCTGTATCAACTGCACAACTCAAATGTAATGCACAAGGCACCAAATAACAGGACAGCACGAATCCAAACAGTAGTTTCCTTTATTTCTTGACAAAACGAAGATGAACAAGGAGGTTTAGCGCTTTCATCTAGGTGACTAGACTTCCTCAGAACAATCATACTAATGATTCACCCCATTATATACCCAAAAGCCCGCCCTTTTGCTTCAATTATATAATTTCATATGCAAATACACTTCTGATTAAAAATAAATACATATGGTGCATTTATATCTGTCATTTTGTCATTAAAAACACATACTTAAAAACTGACAGTGTGCAATGTAACTTACACAAATTGTCATATATTTATGTATTTAAAAATTAAGACAAAACTGTAAATGCTTTTTGCAAGGCAACTTCCTATAGAATATAGTAAATATAAAAAGGATTTTCTTTCCAAAATGTCCTGTATAAAACACATTTATAACATCTCATTATACAATATAACATTCCCTATGCAGATATAAAAACTTGTAAGAATTTATATATAGTTGTTATTTTTTACTTAACACTTTTAATTATATTTCACAGAGATAGCAGCAATCAATACACAAGTTCAGAATTACTATGTAATTTTCCAACTATTTCATATTATATATACCTGTAATCGAACAACACACTCATTAACCTTAAAAAGGTACTGTTTCTTATAGCTATCGGCCAGTTCGGCCTGATATACATAACAACTACAATGTTGAGGCTTTTTTAAAAGTGCCACTCAACTTCAATGACTGTAATAATGCTAGAACTAAAAGTAAAGACGACGATAAGCATTATACATCCCTAAAACATATGATATATGATTTTGGGAACAAACTTACCAAAATCAAAGCATTGCAAGTAGATAACTTGTATCTTCGTAAATGTATAGAAGATGACATTGTTCCTATGGGTTTACGTTTTTTTAAAGAACCCATAGGTGTTGAAATGAATGATGATAACAAAAAGCAATGTAATGCAATGTTTAATGTTTTTGGGAAGCAATTTATGGAATTTATAGTGAATAACAATGATTTAAAATTGGGTATTTTATTAAGTGAAATACAGAGTATAGACAAGTTAATACGACAGGATGTCTTATTTATGCAATGGTAAAAACTGTATTACAAACAATACGACTATGCAGAAAATAACAGTAAGAAAATATTTGAAAGAAAGGGTAAAAAAATGGAAAGAGATAAGCAGCAATATGAAAGGGGGACTGCATACAGATGGAGCATATCAAGAGGGAGAGGGAATACAATGAATAGTACAAACAATGTAAATTATGATACAGTTTACCCTGACAAAGGAGAAGAGGTTTTTTTAGAGGAAGGAGAGAACAACAGAGGAAGAGTGGTGAAGTGGAAGGAAAGGAACAATACAAAAGAACTGGCACAGGAAATGGTAGGGAACCTGATATGTACACCTTGATAATGCTATAGCACAAGATGTATGGGAGATGGATGGTCATTGTGATAGTGAGGTGATCAAACCCAATTCCAACCCTATTGCAGGAGAGGTGAAAATATACAATTACACCTCACATGAAGTCCAGACTGAAATATTGCATATATTTACTAAAGGTATGAAGTATATACCGGATAAATCTTTTGATTTACTAGATACCTTAGTAGAGGTGAAACTATTCCTGAGAAAAATTAATCTGGGGGTATTTTTTCATGAAAGTAGATCAAAAACAGTATGTACAAGCACACTGAGGAAAAAAAGTGCTTTTACTCCACCTATGGCTAAAACAATAGAAGCATATGAAAATGTGATTTACAAAGAAATATATAAACTATATAACAAGTATAAATATAAAAGATGTGACCACTTGGCATTAGAAGAGGTACATACAATCCTAGAGAAACTCTTTGTTAATAAAATCAGGATTATGACAGCAGATAAAGGGGGAGGCATAGTATTGTACGATCAAGAGAAATACAACAATAAGATGTTTGAGATACTAAATAATAGTGTACAATATGAAGTCTCCTCCTTAAACCAAGTAAATATAGCACATGGCAGAATCGATTCTTACTTGGAAGAATTTCTCATAGACAATAGGATTGATGAAGACCTCTATAAGTACCTTAGGGTGGAATTCCTATATTAGCAACTATTAATGGAATTCCCAAAGTGCATAAAAATCCACTTGATCCCCCATTTAGACCAATTATATCAGGGAGTTCGAGCAAAACCTTCAAATTTGGTAAAGTTGTGGATAATAAGTTAAAACATATATACACAGTGGAACATATCATGAAAGATTCCTGGGCATTTTGCGAATATTTAAGAATGAGCTATGGAGTCCGGATAGTATATTTGTGACCATTGATATACAGGACCTATTTTCATGTATTCCCAAATATGAAGGACTAAATAGTTTTATCAGTAGTATATGCAAGTATAGTGGACTAGACCAAGAGGAAATTACCCTGCTTACTTCCTTCATGGATATAGTATTGGACAACAACTATATCTACCTTGAAGGAGAGTATTATAGACAGAGTAATGGGGTGGCGATGGGTGCTGCCTGCTCCCCCAACTTAGTTCTCTTGGATTGGGAAGAACAATATATACTCAATACTACCTGGATGAATAACATCAAAACATACGTCCGTTACCTAGACGATATTTTCCTGTTATGGGTTGGAAGTGTTGATGAACTGACAAGGTTTATCGATTATATCAATAGTACAACCAGCTACCTCAAGTTTACATATCAGTTTGATTATAGTGGCATTCATTTTCTGGATGTATATATATATAATGATGGACATACGTTCCAATCTAAAATCCATAGGAAGGACACCTACAGCAATGGGTACCTACATTTTGAAAGTGCACATTCATATCAAGTAAAACGCAATATAGTCAAAGGCCAGTGTATAAGGGTGGCAAGAATGACATCAGAAAAAGAAAATATGGAAAAGGAATTGTCCTATATAGGAGATTTATTTATAGAAAAGGGGTATCCACTTGACATGGTGAGGGACATTACAACATATGTATCACAACAATGGGGTAAAAAATATACACCGCTTATAGGAATAGGTATACAGAATAAGAAGGATGAAATGGTTAAGAGTGATGAGTATAAGAAAGCATGTATATTTAAATATGGAAAATATGCAAAGGAAATCCAAGGTATAATCACTAAAAATTGGAATATACTAACAAGTGATGTAGCAATAAAAGAAAGAATACCGATCAGGCCACAATTCGTCTACAAAGCAGGAAATAGTCTGAAGAGAATTATAGAAACAAAATATAATTATAATAAACTAGACACTGTGAAAAAAGTAGGCACTAAGAAATGTGGTCACTGCAACTATTGTAGATACATATGTGAAGACAGTTACATTGTTTTAAAAATGTCACGTACAAAATTACATTCAGACATGGCAATTGTTTGACTAAACATCTGATATATTTGGCTGTTTGTGAAACCTGCCAAAGTTACTATGTGGGGAAGACGGATCGTTTTTCAAAATAGGATCTATGACCACATATATTGTATCAATAAACATGATACAAATAATGCTTTGTCACGACATATAATGTACAATAATGAATGTAAAAGATTCAAGTTTGCTATACTTGAGGTTATAACACCAAACCCCAGGGGAGGAAACATCAAAGCAATAGTTAGTGAAAGGGAGATTAAATGGCAGCTCTTACTTGATGTAGCCACACCTGGGTTAAATGAAGTTATTCCTACAAAACCCTTAGTAAGGACATAAAAAATCAAAAAGAAAATTAAATTTATATAATATTATTTATATTTATATAGATTTAGGCCTTAGATATTGTATAATACATCAATTTTAAGGTTAATGAGTGTGTTGTTCGATTACAGGTATATATAATATGAAATAGTTGGAAAATTACATAGTAATTCTGAACTTGTGTATTGATTGCTGCTATCTTTGTGAAATATAATTAAAAGTGTTAAGTAAAAATAACAACTATATATAAATTCTTACAAGTTTTTATATCTGCATAGGGAATGTTATATTGTATAATGAGATGTTATAAATGTGTTTTATACAGGACATTTTGGAAAGAAAATCCTTTTATATTTACTATATTCTATAGGAAGTTGCCTTGCAAAAGCATTTACAGTTTTGTCTTAATTTTAAATACATAAATATATGATAATTTGTGTAAGTTACATTGCACACTGTCAGTTTTTAAGTATGTGTTTTTAATGACAAAATGACAGATATAAATGCACCATATGTATTTATTTTTAATCGGAAGTGTATTTGCATATGAAATTATATAATTGAAGCAAAAGGGCGGGCTTTTGGGTATATAATGGGGTGAATCATTAGTATGATTGTTCTGAGGAAGTCTAGTCACCTAGATGAAAGCGCTAAACCTCCTTGTTCATCTTCGTTTTGTCAAGAAATAAAGGAAACTACTGTTTGGATTCGTGCTGTCCTGTTATTTGGTGCCTTGTGCATTACATTTGAGTTGTGCAGTTGATACAGGACAACAATTTTCTCAATATGCAAATGTATGGATTTCTGTAAATATCCTAAATAAACCATTAAGGAAAACTGGAAAAAATGAATGCTATATGCATTACCATTGTTACAGGTGTCAGTCTCCTACAAATAAGCGTAGTAAGACAAAATATGTTCAGAAGAAATATAAAACAACAATTACAGATTAAAATAGGTATCCTGCCATGAAACTTATACTGCTGCCAGTTCACCCTTATCACTGCACAAATCATGGCATTTCCTATGTCTCTGAAGTCACAAGGCATTGTTATGACTGCATAAAAATAATGTGATGAACAGTACAGCAGCTAACAGAATTTAAGAAGAAATTGCATATAGTATAAAAACAGTTGTTGTTGTGTCTTTCGGCTTATCCCGGTTAGGGGTCGCCATAGCAGAACTCCGGTCCGCTAATGTTTGGTAGTGGATTTTTACGTGCCGAGTTACCAGCCCTGATGCACAACCTTCAATGAAGGCACACCCATTCACGCATGCCTCCACACAGAAGAGACGCTCCAGCTGGGAATCAAATGCGACAACGTCTTAGCTGTGAGGCGACAACGCTACCACAGCACCACTACCACAGTATAGTATAAAAACAGTATAATCTGGTTTTATTCAATTGCAATGCATTAACTCGTGAAATATTGAAATGTAGAGGACATTCAGTATTTCTATACTTAAGTAAAGCACTACAGCAGAATTTATTCATCAAAGTAAAGAAAATATCATTAGTATTTATATAATGCCATGTAAAATCACTTAATAGGAGGCAGTGAGCACTCAGGCATGACTTTAACAATAATACTAGTAACTTTTCTAAAAGAAAAAACACATATATTTTAAGATGAGAGATTGTCAGATCAACAAACAGGCAGACCATGCACTACACAGTATAGCCCACAGATATCAATGCATGCATCAGTTATATTTTATGTGTTTTTTACAATAAAGGAAATTCTAAACTGAATATCATGGCCCATTGCTTTAGACTAGATGGCTCCTTTTTACCTACACAGACATATGACATGCACGAGGCTTACTCAAGGGGTCCCCTACTACTGCTACTGATCATTAGTCATAGTGGGGCTGGAACTGGAAGCCACAGTATCAATATGGGTCACTTCACCACCAGACTGATGCATGATCATGTTATACAGCATGCAATAGACGGGTCTACTTTAGAACAGCAAACGATCAGATGATCAAACACTTTTACATCGACCCCTAAACGTCAAACTGGCAAAACAGTGAATGGCTGGAACAGCATTGTCCGGGATGTGTCGTCTGCTCCACTGTAGTGCGATCTCTGAGTCGATATATTTAAGTAGAGGGGGTGTGGGGGAACGAAGCCCCTCACTTTTAGTGTTTAGTATTCTTTTTTTTTTTTTTTTGGGACCAGCATTTTTTTTTCCTGGGAAAAAAAATTGCTGTTCTGATCATTCTCTGTTTTAGCAATTCGATATTTAGGGGTTGATATAACAGTGTTCAATCATTTGATCATTCGGTGTTATAATATAGACCCCAATAGGCAGAAACATACCATACACATTCACTGTGTCATACTAAATGGCACCCCCAGACTCATCCAAGCACCTGAAATGGCACCTCAGGTGGCCAAAGATCCTCTCAATGACAATACAGGTCTGGGACAGGGATGTGCCAAAGAGAGATGGCGAGAAAGAGAAAAAGAAAAGGGGGGGGACAAAATAAAACAAAATGTTTTTATTATTCAGTAATACATTTTAACATGAATAAATACATAAAACAATATAAAAAATATTTTCCACTTACCAACAAGATGTCCATTGGGCAACCTATCATGCAGAAGTGAGCTAGTATGCCAGATTTGAGAATCATGTACATTGCCTGGATGCTGGGCAGACATGTTGATGATGTATCTCATGCATCATGCACTACCTGGCAATTGATGAAATTGCTTACCTTTCTGTTTCAGTAACACTGACCCTGTAGACCATAAAGTTGCGCATCATCCTGCCTCTATCCTAATGTGATGCCAGAAATAGATGTACTGATCCACATGTGCCAGGAGTACATCCAGAAATTGCTGGAATATCCTTTAGGCAGAAGCCTCTGAAATTCTCAACATGTCCCCAGTCTGTCTCTGGAAGGTCTCATTGGCAAGCATAGTAAAGGCTTTTCATATGTACACAACATTTGAATTGCAGCTGAAAGCCCTCCAGCTGTAGCATCTCTAAGCCACTGAGGACCTGAATGCTTTGGGTCCACCCCCCCACTTGTGTGAGCAAGGAACCCTCTCACTCCATCTAAAAGCAAAGAAAACTCTAACCAGCAATCATCCAAAAATAGACTGCAGCCTCAGGTTTAAGTCCAGGAACATTGTTGCTGCCACTTGTGTAGTAGCCACTCAGGTCCTCAGTGGCCACTTGTGTAGTAGCCACTGAGGACCTGATTGCTTTGGGCCCTCCCCCCACCTGTGTGAGCAAGGAATCCTCTCACTCCAGCTAAAAACAAAGAAAACTCTAACCAGCAATCATTCAAAAATAGACTGCAGCCCCAGGTTTAACTCCAGGAACCTTGTTGTTGCCACTTGTGTAGTAGCCACTGAAGACCTGATCGTTTTGCCCCCCCCCCCCACCTGTGTGAACAAGGAATCCTCTCGTTCCAGCTAAAAGCAAAGAAAACTCTAACCAGCAATCATCTAAAAATAGACTGCAGCCCCATGTTTAACTCCAGGAACCTTGTTGTTGCCACTTGTGTAGTAGCCACTGATGACCTGATCATTTTGGGTCCCCCTCAACCTGTGTGAACAAGGAATCCTCTCTCTCTAGCTAAAAGCAAAGAAAACTCTAACCAGCAATCATCCAAAAATAGACTGCAGCCCCAGGTTTAACTCCAGGAACCTTGTTGTTGCCACTTGTGTAGTAGCCACTGAGGAACTGATTGCTTTGCCCCCCCCAACTTGTGTGAGTAAAGAATCCTCTCACTCCAGCTAAAAGTAAAGAAAACTATAACCAGCAATCATCCAAAAATAGACTGCAGCAGCAGGTTTAACTCCAGAAATCTTGTTGTTGCCACTTGTGTAGTAGCCACTGAGGACCTGATTGCTTTGGGTCCTCCTCCCACTTGTGTTAGCAAGGAATCCTCTCACTCCAGCTAAAAGTAAAGAAAACTCTAACCAGCAATCATCCAAAAATAGACTGCAGCCCCAGGTTTAACTCCAGGAACCTTGTTTTTGCCTCTTGTGTAGTAGTCACTGAGTACCTGATCACTTTTCCCCCACCAACTTGTGTGAGCAAGGAATCCTCTCACTCCAGCTAAAAACAAAGAAAACTCTAACCAGCAATCATCCAAAAACAGACTGCAGCCCCAGGTTTAACTCCAGAAATCTTGTTGTTGCCACTTGTGTAGTAGCCACTGAGGACCTGATCACTTTGGGCCCTCCCCCCACTTGTGTGAGCAAGGAATCCTCTCACTCCAGCTAATAGCAAAGAAAACTCTAACTAGCAATCATCCAAAAATAGACTGCAGCCCCAGGTTTAACTCCAGGAACATTGTTGTTGCCACTTGTGTAGTGTAGGTGCCAGCTTTTGTAACTATTGTTATACCTTGTTAAAATCTGTTACAGTCAGCTAGTGTGCATACCCCAGGGGCAATAGCTGAAAACCGTCTTCCTCTTATCCCACCCCCACCCCTTTCATCCATTTCACTGTTAATAATTTGTTGTATGTTAAGGTATTTAGCCCCTCTCAATAGTCATAGCCTTCAGCCCCTCCTCCTCAATACTTGTTCTTCACTAAACACCAAACAGAGGTGCAAAGTCTCCAGCTGCTTTTATCTTTAGCTATACTGTGTGCAGCAAACAATGAGCAAAGGAGAATACAAATATAAAAGAGAATAAAATCTGCCTTTACAGACTAGTAAGCAGTGTACAACCTCTACCTGTGGTGTACTCCTACACATAGGTTTTCTTGGAGAAACCTTCCAGTCCTTGAACAAGGGTGCCTGTATGTTTACCTTATTTCCTTGGCTGTCCTTTGTTAATAAGCTAGGTTAGCAGAGTGCCTTGGATTCTCCCTTGCTACTTTAAATTCCAATTGATGGTGTCCCTCCCATCCCCCATCCCCCAAGTGATTGCTCAGGTACAACACACCAAAGGTTTTAAAAACCCTGGATGCCATATTTACTCTAATTGCAGCTGAAAGCCCCCCAAGTGTAGCATTTCTAGTAAGTGTCCCTGGACTAGCTAATATTTTTTTTTTAGCTATGTTCTAGCTGGAAGGTGTAGCCCCGTTCCATTCGCTCCACTCACATTGCTCCCCACCCAACCCCCATATCATTACATTTATACCTATCCATACAACCACACCCCCTCACTTCCTCACTAATCCCTCACCGCTCTACTTCCTGTTCTCATACTACCTCCTTCTTTGCTCCTCCCCACACTTACCTACTCTCCACTATCAAAGACTACTATACCTTACTCCCACCCCTTCCTCTCATCCTCTGTTCTACATCCCATAAAGTGACATGTCTCTTACAACTCAAACTATACTCTTTACCTTCTCTAATCCTTATACTATATCACCTCACCTCCTATCACTCACAGTTACCTACTCCCTATTTCCATCCCTCAAACACCACTCTTAACTCAAGTACTACACCACAATCCTATCTACTAATTTGTCCCTCCATCCTTCCCCCAACCACTCCCATTCCTAAAATAAAAATATCTCCCCCCTCCCCTTTAAAACAAAAAAAAAAAGTCTAATTACTCAAATTAAAACCCCATTACAAACCTCTACTTCTATCTGGTGGCATTCATCCTAACTCAGGCCCTACAGACACTACCCTGAACAATAACCCCCCTGTATCTCAACCTACCAACCCCTCCAACCCACAAAAACAAGTACAATTCTGCTCTATCGTTGTCAGGAGCCTTAAAAATAAAGTTCAAGAACTCCATGCTTGGATAGCTAACTATACTCCTGACATAGCTACCCTAACTGAAACATGGTTAAAACCATACCATCTGGACTGTGAAATCATCCCTCCTGACTATAATATCCTTAGATTAGATTGACCTAAAAGAAAGGGAGGAGGAGTCTCCATACTCTACTCCAGTTGTCTCTTCCTAATCCGTCCCACACTAGACATACCATCCTTCTCACCAGCTGAACTCCTACTGACCAACTTCAAACTTAACAGTTTCAACACCATAACTGTCACAGCAATCTATATTTCCCCTGGTGATAATATTAACATACTTGAGAGCATCCTATCTCACCTCTCACATACCATCCACAATGAAATAATTATACTGGGAGATGTAAATATTGATTGGCTTACAATACAAGCTCCCAACACTACTTCCTGTATAAACCTACATGGATTTTAGAAGCTAATCACAACCCCTACCTACATTAATAAATCTCACCTACCTTGCTCTCTTCTTGACTGGATATTGGTCTCCCACCCTCAAAACTATCATAACTCCCAAACCCTTCCAAATGCCCTCAGCGACCACTGCCCTATAACAGTAACTAGACATACTCCCCACCTTACCAAACCTAACAAATTTATTACCACCCACTCTCTTTCTCATTTCTGTCCTAACTCCTTTATTCACCAACTCTACAAAATGAATTGGTCTTACCTCACCACTCTTCCTTTAGATGAAGCAGTCCACTCCTTCAACACTACATTCCTAAACATTCTTAACTCCTTTGCTCCTCTTCACACAATTAGAATTAAATCTAATACTGCTCCCTGGCTCACTAAATCTACCAGAACCCTCATGAAAGACCGGGATAAGATTTGGAAAATGTGGATTAAAACTAGGACCCCTTCTCTTCTTCAGAAATATAAAGAACTCAGAAATAAAACAAAAAAAATCATCTATTATGACAAAACTTCTATGCCAGTCCTTCCTCTACTCTTAAATCAGACCCAAAGAAATTCTGGAGATCTGTTAAACAGGCTCTTCATCCAGGAAACCTTTCCTCTCCTAACCCATGTCCCAATGCAACACCTGAAGACATAGCCAACAAATTTAACAATCATTTTATAAACTCAATATAACCTCCATAATAAATTCTCTCTCTCCCAGAAGCAGCTCTAGCACCCCCACAAACTCTATACCTCTTCCAACCCCTCCTAACTCCTTCTCTCTAAAAGCAGTATCAACTAACTATGTAAAGTCATTACTCTCTAAACTTAAACCTTGCTCCCCATCTGTTGACAAGCTACCCTCTTACTTCCTGCAGATTGCCTCCGAACCTCTTGCCTATCCTGTATCCATCTTAGTCAAACAATCCATTTCTGAATCCTATGTCCTCACTATATGGAAGAATTACTTTACTCTACCCATTTACAAAGGGGGCAACTCCTCAGACATATCCAACTTCAGACCGATTGCCATACTTTCTCCACTCTCAAAAATCCTAGAGAAATGCATTCACAAGCAGGTAATGCATTACCTTCACCAGGAAAACCTTCTCACACCCACACACCATGGTTTCCATCCCAAGCATAGTACAACTACTGCACTTATATCATTCATCAATATAGTCTCCCTAGCTCATGATAAACTTGTCTCATGCCTATTCCTTGACCTTTCTAAAGCCTTTGACACTTTCTCTCACCCACTCCTTCTAGATAAACTCACTAACTTACATTTCTCTCCCCCTACTATCTCCTGGTTCTCCAGCTATCGCTCTACCCACCGGCAATCAGTTAAATGGCTCTCTGCACTATCCCCCTCTCACTGTACAAATGGGAGTCCCCCAAGGGTTCATACTTGGACCACTACTCTAATATTTTCACCAACTTGCTCTACTCCTCTTGTCCCCAGTCATCTCTTGTGCAATATGCTGATGACTCAACTGTTATAACCATTGCTGACAACCCAACTAACCTCCACTCAACTACACAGGCATCCTTCCACACCACTGAGACTTGGCTTAGTGATAACAAACTAATACTTAATCCAAACAAAACTAAGCTCCTACTCTTCCTCCCTAAAAACATCACCACACTCCAAAGTACATTTACCATCTTATCCTGCAACAACACTATCATCTCAGCTGAATCTACTACTAAATTGCTAGCTGTTACAATAGATGATCAGCTTAAGTTTGATCTCCATATTACTAACACGGTAAAAAGAACTCACCAGAAACTTGGACACCTTTTCAGTAGCAAGAAATACTTAACTACCACTGTCTGAATAACACTCTCCCTGGCTTTATTACTCCCAACACTCCTGTACAGCTGCCACATATTCACAAACCTAAATTCTACACTTATTTCCAAGCTTTAAACTACCTATAATAAGATCACCAGATTTGCAGCTAACCAAACCTACAAGTCACACCACTGCTTAGCACTACAGCAACTAGACTGGCTAGAATTCCCTCAGCTGCTCCAACAATACCAATTACAAATCATCCACTCTATCCTCTATCTACCCTCTTTCTGTCCCAGCCTCTCCACTATCATATCCAAATATTCCCCTGCTAGGACGCTATGCAGCTCAAATCAAGAATTATTAGACATCTACAAACCCAAAACCAAAATAGGCTGCCTTCTCTATAACTATAACCCATCTACATCCTGGAACCAATGGTTTACCTTTACATGTACATATTGCACAAGGGCGAACAGCAATTTTCCGAAAGGCAGTTTGCAAAGTTTGCAAACGCCGAACGGAAAAAAGTTCGAATGTGCAATGAGCGAATGCACAGTGAGATTCGCTCATTGCACATTCGACATTCTGGAGTAGATTCTACTATAGTGAGGATCGGGAAATGTTTTCTTTCCCAACTGTATTGCGATTTCGGAGTAAGAATAATAAAGTAGGGGGTGTGGGGGGTGCAGCCCCCACATGTAGGGTGCAAGGGGGCTTGCCCCCCTGCATTACACTTTATCTAATTTTTTATTTTGACATTAATGTTTGAAAATCATTGAATCAGCTTTTTGATTTGCTGATTTTCAAACATTTATAACTGTCGCTGTTTTAAGTTTTGTGGTTACGATTCACTCATATGAGCAATCGCACCACTGTGTTTCGTTGTTATGAAGGTACACCGGAACCAAATACCCTTGGAAATAAAATCCTTCCAGCATAGCAAAAGTTTCAAATTAGCCACAAGCAAATACCTAAAAACAAAGTGGTCTTGCCACTGTAGCCAAACACCCTGAAACCACTATCATTTCACTTATTTCACTACCTCACTCTTAATGTATCTCTAACATTATTCCCCTGCATCTTCTACCTCTTCCCTTCCTCTATCTCCAACTAATCTTAATTCTTACAGTCTCAAAACAACCTACCTGTCTAGTCTGTCTCCTATACTCTACCTCTCCTACATCTCCTACTAGCCATTCTTACTTTCCTTTCTTGCTTCCAAACTCCTATACAACTAGATCCTGCCCACTTTAAATAAGCATCTGCCTAACTATTAACTCATTTTGCTCTAAGCAGCTTAAATAATATTGTAACTAGTCACATTTCCTTCTGCTAATTGTTTAAAACCTTGTTTGTTACAACTCACAGACTTATCTGCCAATTGTTAATACTCTGTATAATTGAATTGCCTGAGGAACCTTTTTTCTGTCCAGGTCTCTGCTTGTAAGATATTATAGCTGATTGTTACTATTATGTTACTAAAATTTAATAAATTGTTTTCTAGTCCTGAAGAGCTTTCCTCCCCGGGACTCTGCTGAAAATGAGTCAAAAGCTCAGCCAGACTAACCCGGTTAACAAATGCAAATAAATAAATAAAATAAAATAAAAATAAAATAAATGTAAGTGTCCACAGGGAGAGGAAGTCCATGCATTCCACCAGTACCCATATGGAGGTCAGACATAACCACTAAGAGCCTTATAATGTCCCTATCCACTCTGAACCAAGGATTTCTTGATGACAAAGTTATAATGAGTTATCCTTTGCTTATATTTTTACCTACTTTGGCCAGCGAGCACTGCTGAGAGCAAACAGTTTTGTCACAACCAAGACAAGCAACTCTCAAGTGGAAACAACAAAGCTAGCAGCAACAGACAGCATTATTATGGACTGCAACTCTGATAGATTTTGATAGACATATCCTTGTATAATGCATCTGCAAACACCATAAAAAGCAGGAAAATTTCACTATGAATCACACATGATGTAGGGAATACTTTATTATCATACATTGAGCTCTATTGTTCTTAATTTACATATCAGTATTAGTACATTTGTATAGGCTTATTCAAGGTCATTCTGCATTAGCGTAAATGGCCTCAGCTGCGATAATTAAAGGGCATCATAGACAGCCTAAATGTATTGCCGTAAATGACTGTGAATACCACCCTTTAACTTTTATACATTTATAACCCACTTCAATATTGTCTACACAATTACTTTTAAATGTTTCCTACCAAATAAATCATAATATATATATATATATATATATATATATATATATATATATATATATATATATATATATAAACACACACACACACACACATATATATATATATATATATATATATATATATATATATATATATATATATATATATATATATATATATATATATATATGTATATACACACACACACACACACACACACACACACACACACACGTATATATATATATATATATATATATATATATATATATATATATATATATATATAGTATACATACGCATATATGGGTCTACTTCACAAACCCAAAATCCCACTTTCCCAACTTTCAAATAACCGAGACAACAAAGCTGACAACTCAGAAGACCAGCCACTTGGAACACCACCACCATGTTGAACTTTGCCCATTGCCTCCATGCTAGTGCAATGTCAGAGTTGGTATATTTAGTTGTGGGTGGGGTGGGGTGGGTGCAGCCCCCCCAAATGGGTTGGTTTCATTTTCTTTGGTTTTAATTTTTTTTTTGTTTGGCCAAGCAGTTGCTTAATTGGAGTTGAAAGTCAGTGTTCCAGGTGGTATGTCTTCTGTGTTTCTGGCTTTGTTGTCTCGGTTATATGAAAATCAGGGAAGTAGGATTTCGGGTTTTATATATATATATATATATATATATATATATATATATATGTATATATATATATATATATATATATATATATATATATATATATATATATATATATATATATATATATATAAATATATATATATATATTTAGAGAGAGAGAGAGATTGATTTATATATACTGCTGGTCCCAATACTTATACTTTTCATAAAAATATCATTATATATTTTAACAGACCCTTTCTTGATAATCATGTCTTCATTGCTTATTTCCTTAAATTGCATGCCACATAATCTGAAAAAAGTAACTTTTCATGCATTATAATTTCAGTTCCTTAATGTACAAATGCACAGTTTATATTGTTAATCCTAGCTGTCATAAAGTAATATTACCAAGGCAAACTAGTAATATCATATCCTTCAAATGTTTTCTTAAACTAACATCTTTATGTTAAGCCTGATTTTCTTGAGTTGCAATTAATAATTCTTATAGAAATTGATCTTTTCTTTCCAACACAATTTAACTTTTGCCAAAACCTCTATTCTCTTTATTTGTTAAAAGAATATATATATATATATATATATATATATATATATATATATATATATATATATAAAATGTATATAGACACACAGAACTGTCATATATATTTGTCTTGTTTTCAACACATAACACACACTCAAATTTTCCTTTTTTGTGAACCCAAGAACCCTAAAAATATAGCATTTTTTCCATAATTTATCTAGCATAGTAAGACGTTGTCCTGTTTGATTCTCATCTAGTGCGTCTTCTGTGTGGAGACATGCATGAATGGGCGTACCTTCATTGAAGGTTGTGCGTCAGGGCCAGCAACTCGGCATGTAAAAATATACTGCCAATTATTAGCAGACCGGAGTTCCGCTGTGGCGACCCCTAACCGGGAAAAGCCGAAAGACACAACATCTGGCATAAAGCCCTGAAAATCTTTTTCTCAGTGAAAAAAAAAAAATCCCATTCACTTTTTCTCAACTTCTCTGAAAATATTTCTTCTTTCTTTACAGTCATGATGTTTTTTTATTTCTTTCTTGTATATGCCCTTTAAAATTATTGGAGAAGATCTTCAGCTTTCTTCTTAATTTTATATTTTAACCTTTTGTCTACTTGTTTTTGCATACTTCTTTTCTCCTTTTAGAACTTGATATTTTATATTGCAAAAATGTAAACCTACACATTTTACTTTTTATAGCAGTCACATGTGGTGCAGTAGTGTAAGTAATTAAAAAAAATCAAAGACCCTATATGTTTCTATACAGTGTTTTCTTCTATTATACTGCTCAGGGTTAAGTCATCTTAAAAATCAGTCTTGGCTTTTTTTTTTCAGATTCTTAGAGCAAATAATGTTACTTATTTTTGGGATTTTGTTATATGTACCAACTGGCAGGTTTAATATATACAAGCTATTTCGACTAATGATATCATAAAAATGCAAATATCTCTGTTTTCTCTAACTGATCCTTTTTTCCTAACATGTTTGTATTACATCTAACATCTCCATAGCATAAATATCTTAAGATTCACAGAAATGTTTTTGTCTAAATGCTCCCTGAATTTTATTTCATGTATAGGTAAATTCAGCATAAGTTGTTATAACTCTACATTTTTCTTCTCAAAATTCTAGGGTTTAACTAAAGATTTAAATTGCAAATGTAAAATTCCTTTAAAATACTAACCACAAAGCACTGGTCAACACCATTTTAGCAGTATGCCTTAGAATGTTATTAGCCCTCAAGACTAGTTTTCTTATGGTCACTACATTTTCCTGTAACAAAACAATGTTACCATTCATCTGGTTTAACATGATATTATAGCCAACCTTCTAAACACATTGTTTATATTAGTGATATTTAAAAATGTATCCCCCTTTTTAAGCCTATTTTTAGTCTTTCTTTTTTAACTTTTTCACCAATAACATTTACAGGCATCACCCACTACTCCTGTTATCGCTGTATATGAAAATCCTTCAATTTCCAATGTAGTTTTTAGAAGATTAACTTTTTACTCTTGACCCTTTATTCCCGGAATTGTTCAGCATTTATTTATTTCGTAGTCTCTTATAACATGTCACTCTGAACAATCATATTATTTTTGTGTAATCAACAGACTAATAATCATTAAATCCACATTTTGCACAGTTTTCCACTCATATTTCTGTAGCATGACCCACCAACTAACAGCAGAAATATCTTGTGCATAATTATGTTTAACATACAATATGTAAACATGTAAAATGTATTTATTTAAATGTATTTATTTATTCATTCACATTTGTTGCCAGGAAAGTCTGACTGGGTGAAAAATTACCAATTTTCAGCAGAAGCCCTAGGAGAAAAGGTCCCAATACAGTAAATAACATACAAGTACACAAATTAAAAAATTATGTGAATAACATAAAAGTAATCAAATTAATAAAATGTAGAAGAAGATCAAATAAAAATGCAAGAATCATAAAGAAAATATACAAGACTCTAAAAATGCAATTTCAATTGGAGAAGTACAGGGTTTTTCATAAGGAAGGACAACATTCTGATGAGTACTTATGTGAGCAGTGCACATGGAGAGAGAGAGATACTCAGCTGAAAGAAAAGGAAGCTGAATGGGTATAGAAAAAGCAGTTAACAGAGAGCTTAGCAAGGTCTGAGTGAAGGAGTGGGGATGTGCGATATGGTAAACATAGAGGGAATAAAGGAGTGAGAAAGGAATCAGGTATGAAAGAGTAATCAGAGCTGACAATTAGGATGAGCAGTGTTACTGTGAAGGCCAGAAGTTAGCATCGGGTAGGAAAGAGGAAAGAAATAAACACAGGTAGTGAGGAATCTTCAGAAGATTCAGTCTGCATTAGTACATGAACAGAGCCAGGTTTTGAATAAGTGTTCCCTTAGGCTGTGTTTAAATGGTAGAACTAATAGCAAGAGGTTGGGAATTCCAGCTTTTTGCTACAGAGTACAGATATTTACCATGAGATTTGTTGGGTTTATGGGTCATAATGAGCTGTTAATCATTAGAATATAGTTGTCTGTTAGGCTGATAGTTGTGGAGGATCAAGCTGAAGACAGGACAGGTTGCCGGTTTGTATACCAGATTTTGGGTAGTTATAAGTTGCAGGTAAATAAGATGATGTGGAAGTTCAAGTCATTTGAAGGACTGGGGAAATACAGTGGTGAGAATTATATTTAGAAATGGTTGCCAACTTAGAAATTTTGTTGTAGCAGATTCCTAGCTTACTTATTAATGTGGATTGGAGATTTTTAAAGTCTGGAGTACCATATAAGAGTGATAGTAAAAGGTACATGGTGGCTAGTGTAGTTCATACTTCTCAATCTCTTATTGCAAGAAATCTGGACAAAGCCTAAAATAATGGGTGGGATAAAGGACTAAAAATAAGTACAGATTTTAATATTGTCTTTATAATTCGGACATTGCTTGAATAACAGGATTTGAATTAGTATGCATTTTCTGAAGGATATGAAGTCTGAGTCTCAAATGTATGTTATTATTTAGTGATTTTTATCT
Source organism: Protopterus annectens (assembly GCF_019279795.1). Taxonomy (NCBI): domain Eukaryota; kingdom Metazoa; phylum Chordata; order Ceratodontiformes; family Protopteridae; genus Protopterus; species Protopterus annectens. The sequence goes on along the minus strand of NC_056748.1, from coordinate 634,813,457 downwards.
TCAGTCATTTGCTAGAAACTTACAAGTGTTATGAGGAACAATATGAGACATAAATCTGGGCATTCTGCAAAACTCTGGGCAGCTGAGAGATATGATGTAGTTTTATTAGAAATACTGAGAAATCTTTTATGTCTATAGAGCATTCTAAGTTTATATATATATATATATATATATATATATATATATATATATATATATATATATATATATATATATATATATATATATATATATATATATATATATATATATATATATATATATATATATATATATATATATATATATATATATACATATATATATATATATATATATATATTTATATATATTTATATATATATATATATATATATATATATATATATATATATATATATGGGTTGACGACAGAAGAATGAAACTCTGGATCACTGATGACCACATTGCCGAGATGACATCACCGACAGCATACATCCCTGACAACGGTAAGTCAGGGTATTACAAAATGGAACACATTTCCATTCCCGTAATACACAAAAAAAAATTAAAATGTGTATAGCGGGGAGGGGGGGCAAGCCCGCCTGCACCCCCCACACCCCCCTACTTAAATATACCACTACAGTGAAGGAATGAAATTGCTGTCTATTGTCACACCAAGTAGTTTTTTTAGGGGACTACTTTGATTTCTGTATTATTCAGGGAATGGATTTTTAAGTTCTTTTTCTCAGATGCAAGAATACAGACAGTAATAACAAGATACTGGTTTTCTTAGGGTTAAATAAAAGTTGGGCATATGAGAACCAATCCTTAACAGAAATGAAGGTTTCCTGCGTTATATATTGCAGGTTAGACAAAGAATTTGAAGAGGAAATGATGGTGGAATCATCTGCACATTGGATTAGATTTCTGATGGGAAGATATGTGAAGATTATTGAGAAATACATTAAAGAGAAGGGGACCATAAATGGAGCCTTGGGGAATGCCAGTCTTGTTGGTTATGTATGTTGAGAGGCTACCATGCCACCGAAATGATACTTCATAGGTTGACCTGCATATCTAATGACACATGTACAATTTTTCTCATATAGTTTGTTTTCAATACATTCTAAAATACTATTTTCAGAGTAATCACTCAGTTGTACCATCTCAGCCACCAGTCCATAAATTTAATGTATCTCTTTTATAAGTAAAGTTAGATTTAAATGTAGACACCTTGCTTAGTTCAGTAGTGATAACCTTTTTCTCCATGTAATCATCTCTGGTGAACACTTCCATCCTGCACTTTTCATATGCAAATAATACATTTCAAATTTGTTCCATGGTGTGTTTTGTTTCAATCACTTCACATAATGTACATTATGAGACAGAGAAAATCATTTTAAAATAATGTCACAGTGTTCAGATGTTGCATTGTGTAGGTTTTCCATAATATGGTAAGTTGAATTAAGAATATTAAAGCAAATTAAATACCCTGGGAAACTTCACTGATGTTAGTGTATAGCGGAAACGTTTTCTGATGTCTGTATATAGTGTAACATTCACTGATGGCTGTGTGTAGTGACAAAGATCCCTGAGAGGAGTGAGTGGTGGTAAAGTTCACTTATTGGTGTGATTGGTAGTAAAGTTCACTGATGGGTGTGAGTGGTAATAAAGTTTACTGATAGTTAAGAGTGGTGGTAAAGTTCACTTATAGGTATGAGTGGTAATAAAGTTCACTGATATGTATGCGTGGTGGTAAAGTTCACCAATAGTTGTGAGTGTAAGTAAAGTTCACTGATGGTTCGGAGTGGTATCAAAGTTCACTGATGGTTCGGCGTGGGAGTAAAGTTCACTGATAGGTGTGAGTGGTAATAAAGTTTACTGATAGTTAAGAGTGGTGGTAAAGTTCACTTATAGGTATGAGTGGTAATAAAGTTCACTGATGTGTATGCGTGGTGGTAAAGTTCACCAATAGGTGTGAGTGGTAGTACAGTTCACTGATAGGTGTGAGTGGTAGTACAGTTCACTGATAGGTGTGAGTAATAGTGAAGTTCACTGATGGGTGTGAGTGGTGGTGAAGTTCAGTGATAGGTCTGAGTGGCAGTAAAGTTCACTGGTGGGTGTGAGTGATAATAAAGTTCACCGATTGGTGTGACTGGTGGGTTTCCTCCTGTATTTAGCATTTTGATATCAACAAAGCATGCCCATCCTAAAATCATTCTACTCCAGGTCATGTTTAACCACAATAATAAGCTGAGATTTTAAACAATGTTTTGTCTATTGCTTTCAGTATGCTGTGTGACTAACATTGTAGAGCACAAATCAATAATCTTCCAGTTCTGGACTGATATAAGTTATTGATATTTTTAATCCACTTTTATAGTGCTTATAGCCTGATGACCATCTGGCCCTGCCACTAAAGATGTATTTATTCTTTCTCCAGTGTCAGAGCAGGAGCCACTCATGCTGACAAACATCCAAACTCCAATAAGGAATTTTCCACTTTTCTGTCCTTAAACCCACCCTTGATGGATCACATATGTATTAACTGATGTGAAGGCTTCTTTAGCCACCCATGATGTAAATGCACACTCCTTCATATTCTATAAGGGCTACAATGAAATAGCATTGTTTTACTGATGTCCTCACAACAGAGCATATTTATACAATTTCACATCTGAAAAAAATAAAAGGCAGCACATTTTATTGTTTTTAAAAGCTGAAGCAGAGCTACTGTGACTTTTTAGCATGACTGATGATCAGATGACTGAAAATTTTTGCCAGATACTTAGCATCTCTTTAAAGAAACTGTATGTTAGAATAACAACCCAAGAAGTTTACTTTTAGCCATTCTATATAAAAATATCTATACATATGTTTAACAGTCACTTTCTTGGGTTCTAACTGTGCAAATACAATTGAACAAATGTATTCCTCCTCAGAGGTCATATTCCTGACTTGTTGGCACTTCAGGATTGTTGTTTGTGTGAGGCATCTGCATACTGTATTTGGATGTTTCTGCTTTTCCCACTGTTGTGTAACTATAGAGTTTGGTATATACATTAACACTGTGTATGTACTTCAGCCTACACGGAGAAAATGTTTATTTCATTCTTCTGATGGTGTTTTGTAATAATGTGAGTTATCAATCAGTTGCAATTGAGTAGCGTGATTTTCAGACATATAGGACATTGATTGATCAGGAAATGAAAATGAGAGTTGGAAGAGAGTGCTGTAATAAAAACAACTGAAATGCTGAAGTGTTATGTTAGGATTTTTTTTTTTTTTTTTTGCAGTTTTTGCATCAATTTTCAGTGAAGCCCTATTAAAATCATGTTCCTTATTTAAAGAATAAGTTATAAACACAAGGAATAAAACAGGATAATTCATTAAAAGGGCAGATTGTTTTAAAACTCGGATATATAGGATTCCCCAGTGGTGAGGAATGCCCTTCAGTGAAACACTAGTTTCAACATACATTTTATTAATATATACATGCTGGTGAATATAGCCCAGGTAAAAATGCAGAAAATGGTAATATGCAGAGATTCACAGCATAACAAAATGAATGGGAAGGGAATAACCTTGTCCTACCTCTGTACTGTCTCAGAACTACAGGAATCCTGATAAAGGTAAAAAGGCACTAAATTCAAATACTAGACTACTGAATAACATTTTTCTTTGACAATGAATCTGCTCCATGTTTAGTAAGCTTTATGACTTTTTCCAAAGGTGAAAACACACTGCATTCTGGTGACAAGGTCAACATAAGGTAATCGTTCCATCTGAGCAAAACATAGTCAATGAGTCATCAGTATGGGGTACAATTTGAATTCCCCTCCAGATTGGTAACTGAACACAGAAAGCTAATAAAAATGGAGGAAAACTGAGAAAAAAAATGACAGACGTCACCAGAATGAACTGTCTTTAACAATATCCCTTTTAGTAATGACATGGAAAGGGCAAGTACATTCAGAAGACATGGAAAACTGATGATAGCAATTTCATTCAGTACTATTATGAGTTATTGGGTACTTCAGAGGAGACGCTCAGAAAATGTTTTACATGAGTGCCAGGGACTTGATAATTGATTTGATCACCTGAGTAGTGGGACAGAATACATTTATTCTTCAGGTTTACTCTCTGCCATCCCATTTAGTTCAGGAGAGCACACTGAGATAAAATGCTGTAAGCGATGATTAGGATTCAATTAAAGGATTAATTACAATGTCCTAGATTTTACACAATGTGCACTATGAGACTGATATGGCAGTGTTTCACACAACTTTGCTTACTGTAGTAGACCAGGAAGAAGAAAAACTACTTCCATAAAACTTTTTTCTCTGTATTTGTTTTTACTGTATACTAGTTTTCTATTAGCAAAAAAAGAAAAACATTTTAGAATATTTTTTTGGTATCACCTGAGTAAATGAATATGAAAACTGTGTTATATATTTGATTTTTTATCTATTTTCCCGTAGGTGTTTAGAGCCATGCCATTTTATTTTTAAAAGAGGATTAACATTGTAACAGTTATCTGTTGAACTAAAAACTATTGCTAAGACTATAACTACAAATGCAGCTCAATATCACACTTTGCAGTGTAATGTCCTCACTGGCCATGCCAGACCACAGACCTGTCTCCTTTAAAAAAAATAAAACCCAGGACCCCAGCTAATGCAGGAACTTTCAGGAATTATGTCATGCTAAATTTCCTGCAGTTTAAGTGGCATCCTAGCAAAATGTTAACCCCCCCCAAACCTTGAAAATGCTGCTGCCTGTGTTGAATTCTTCACAAAAAAACTCTGTACAATCATGTGCCTACCCAGAATAAGTACAGAACAAACTCAAAAAACAAGCCACACTGGTGGAATCCTAGCATCAATGGGTTCCCTCTTTAATCTAAACAAGAAATTCATGGGGCTAATCAAGTCTATCAGAGCAAAATGTGAGATAAAAATTACCTCGCAGGCCAAGGCAGTCATAAGACATTCTTCGGTTATGTCCCTGACCTCAAAGGCAATACACAATCAATGTACCAAATTAACTGTAAATGGAGCCAAGTATACTGAGCCAGAAGATATAGCAAATCTACAGGCTAACAAATATAGCTCCAATTTTACCTCAGTTTCCTTACAGGCACCCCTATGGAAATATCGATAGCCACAGCTCCCAATGCCATCACCCCTATGGAAATATCGATAGCCACAGCTCCCAATGCCATCACTAGGGAACAGGTCCTCAGTGCACAGCCTAAGGTTAAGAAAATTGCACCCATGACCCTGATAATATCTCAGGAAGCATCTATTACAACATGAATCACGACCTATTAGGACCACTAAAACCACCATTTAACTTAGGCATCCAGCCAGGCTTCATGCCAAGCAAATGGTGGACTGCAGCTGTCACCCTGCTGCACAACAGATGGTACATTTATGGACCCAGGTAACTACAGACCCATGAGTCTGACTAGTCTGATATACAAAGCAACAGAAAGAATTATCATGGAAATGAACAATGACATGGGAAGATGTCAGATGCTGGATCCAACCAAGTATATTTTCATCAAGGACAGGTCACAAAAGCAAAGGAAAAGGGCACGATTGTGCATACTGCCTACCATAATCTGGCCAAACTCTTCAGTATTATATCTCACTAGAGCTTTGCAGACAAACTCATAGAATTAGGTATAAACCCCTGTACCACCCAGAACACAGCCAGCAGGTTCACAGATAGAACCCAAAGAAGTTGTACTAGGGGAATCTACCACCACAAGGTGGCCAGTCACTAGCATAGCACCTAAAGGTTTGGTGCTGGTGGTGCTCCTTTTTGGGATCTACTTCTCTGCAGTTAAGACCAACGTAATGGGCCTCTGTCTGACCCATTTTGCAGATGATTGCAAAGTAGGCACAGTCATATATCCCTCAAAGGGACAAATACCATCAAGGAAAGCCTGAAACAGACTAATAACTGGTACCAGATCCACTGTCTAAAACTCAGTGTCAAGAAATGTGCAGTAGTATCTGTTGGGAAGATGGCTATACCTGAAAACTACCACATTGATAATACACCCCTAAGAGTAGATGCAGTGGTGAGGGATTTGGGAAAGCCTTGTGTGTGTTTATGCTAGTAAAGATATCATTCTATGTTGTACAAATTATAAGTAAGGATATGGCAACTAGGTCCAAGGATGTTGCTGCTCAGCTGTAATTGACCCTCATCAGACCAGCCATTCAGTTTTATGCCACTTTCAATATATACCTGACCAGATGTGCAAAACTGGAGCAGCTACAGAAATTCCACACAAAAAGAATATATGACATAAACAACATGTCCTATGTGGCCGGCCTCCATGCCCTATCCCTATACTTGGTCTTCTACAGACTGCTGAGAGGCAATCTATACCTGGCCAACAAAGCATCTTCAAACCAACTCTGATGGACTTGTTGCACATGCACAAAACAAACCGCACCATAATTATTTGATCTAGGGGCCCATACTTCACCTGCAACCTAAATACAGCATAGGAAGGACATACTGAAGTGACAGAGGTATGTGTGTTAGAGACTACCCCATCTCTGGAACAGGCTTCTCATCCATGTGAAGGAGAGTTTGTCCCTCATCATTATCATCATCATTATAAACAACCTAATTTTTTCCCATTTTCTACATGGGTTTGGGGTGTCAGGTTAACTGTCACCATCTCTCTCGATTCAATGGCACTCTTCTACCTTCTTTGACAGTCTTACCTAACAGTCACAGGCTTTCTCTCACACAGTCTGTCAATCTCTTTGCTGAATGCCCTGCCATCTTTTCCTCTTGCCTTTTTCCTGTCTGTCCATAATCATCTTCACCAGATTGCCTTCTACTTTTCTGCACACTTACCCAAACCACTGTAATATGTTCTATTTGACTTTCTCTGCAATTGGAGCTATTTTGGCTTCTGCTCTTATGTCCTCATTTCTACATCTGTCCCACAGTGTGGATCCTACCACCCATCTCAGACATTTCATCTCCAACATTTCTAGCTTCCTCAACTGCTCTTCCTTTACTGCCAAGGTTTCTGTACAATACAGTACTACTGAGTGCATCACTGTTTTGTACACCTTGTTTTTCAGCTAATTTGGCATTCTTTTGTCATTGGCTGCATCCCGTCTGAGTCTAGCTTTGACTGCCTCATTCAGACTTCCTTTCTCATCTTCCTTCCCTGATACCTAAAGTTATTAACCTGTTCCACTATTTTCCCTTCTAGCTGAATTCTCAGCTTTTTCTGATTTCTCCCATTTGCTGTCATTACATCTGTCTTATTTGTACCCAGTTTCATTCCCTGTGCCTTGCATTCCATTCTCCTATCCTTTGCTGACGTTCTAGCTCAGAGCCTGTCTGTACTGCCACATCATCTGCATACAGCAACTTTATTGATCTGTCCCCTGGAATCTCTTTGCTGATGTAGCCCATCACCAGTATGAACAGCAATGGGGTCATAGCTGAACAAAAACACAGTTGGCCAGCAGAAATCAAGGCCACTGACGCAAAAACATTAGTGGATGAAAAGACTTTATTAAACAGACCGGTTTCGGCAATAAGCTGCCTTCTTCAGTGTTGAATAGACGGACATAATAACAATTAGTATAACATGCTAATTTATATATACCCTCAACCAATGAAACCACTGGTATACTCCTGTCAGTCATGAATAAAACATAAATATGAGACCAAGGCAAAAACATGGTAAAAAGAAACCATAATAATGTATATATCCCTGAATATCACTGTAATGACCACATAACAGTTACTAAAAGTATTTTGTTATATGCAACTACACCATAGAAATGAATAAATTCATTATGTGTATAACAACTATATGTTAACAACAACTATATAAGCAAAATAAACCTATATACTATAAATACGGTGGAATCCAACATGAATATACAGGTAACATAATGAATCAACGCTTTAAAAAAATATTAAATTACAAGAAATAAATGATAATATCTGAAACCAGATAAAATTAAGAATCCAGTCATGGAAAAAACATATACATAAAGCCTGTAAATGTAATACCAATGGTGAGCTGCAAGTAATCCAATCAAGATAAGAATGTCCCATTCTTCATAAAAATTGTGGTTATAAATGGTCATTAAGTCCTGGTGAAAATAACGCACCTAGAGTGATAATCCAATATTTTTCCTTATGGTTTAGAATACTGTGCCATCCTTGAGGATTAGTTCTATCACCGATAATTCGGTCAATGACCATAAACATGAACTGGGCTTGCTGATGTTGCAATACATGATGATAGAGAGCGTTTGTTTCCCTCTTGTTCTTGATGTCGCTTCAATGTTCATTGATATGAGTCCTGAGTGGTCTCGAAGTCTGACCTACATAAAAAGCAAGTGGCCAGATAGACCACCCAGTCACTACTACAATTACCAAAAATTTTGCAATCAAATACTTTGCTAGTATTGCGACTACAGAACTGCTTGGATTTGCTTACCTGTTTACAAGAGCCACAATGGCCACATGGGAAAGTACCCAATAATTCATGCCCAGATATCATAAGCTGTTTGTATATGGCTCCCCCACTACCAATATGTTTGAAGTGAGAAAACATGGAACCCAAAGTTTTTCCTTTCCTATATGAAAACCGGCATTCCTGCCCCAAAATTGTTCTAAGCTGTTCATTGGCCAATAAGATGTTCCAATGTCTATTCATGATATCCCTGAAAACACTACAATTCCTACCATAGGATGTAACAAACCTAATGGTAGTATCAGGGGAATCCCCAGATCGTGTCTTATATTCGAGCAAGGTATCCCTGTCCATTTCAGCTGAATGAACCCATGCCCTGGAAATGTCTTGATATTTGTACCCCCTGTTAGCAAATCTATGACATAAATCACGACTAGCTCTATCATAGTCCAGTTGTGTAGAACTGAGGTGTTTCATACGCATGAATTGTGATACCAGAATGTTTCTGATGGCTGAACCCTGATGCATATCCACTCCTACTGGAAACCCTTCAGTAAAACTGAACACTGTTTCTACTTGAGTCATTAGGTCTTTGTACATAGACTGTAATACTTTTATGCATGCTTTGGGGACTTCTAAACACCACAAGACTGCCCTGATCAGTTTTCTTGAGACCTTGTCATATATTTCCTCCAAGTCTAGGAATGCCCAGTTGGACTATTTCCTCATCTCATTTCTAACTTCTCAGTTATTACTCTTACTGCAGACATTGGTTCAGTTGCTCTTCATCCTGATCTGAATCCGAACTACTAATGTCCCATTTTACTTTCTACTACCATGCAGATTTGTTTGTCAGTCACCCTCTCCAGAACCTTCATGCAGTGTGACAGCAGTTTTATACCTCTGTATTGCCCACTGTTGTGGATTTCACCTATGTTCTTGTACACTGGCAGTAGTATACTTATACTAAAATCATCTGGGATACTCCTTTCTCTTCATACTGTTATGAGTACCCTCAGCAGCCATTTCACTCCTATCTCACCCAAAATCTTGATCATGTTTGCTGTGACCTACTCTTACATGCTATTTTCCCTGACTTTATTTTCCTTAATGTTGTTCTTTCTTCTTCTTGGTGTGCTCCTCCACTTCTTTCCTTATAGGCTGTGATTGGGCCAGTAAAGGTTTTGTGTGTTTTTTTTTTTCATTCAGATGCTACTGAAAGTACTCCTTCCATCTTCCTTTGATTTCCTGTGTGTTTTTGAGCAGATCGCTGCTGGCATCCCTTATGAAGGATGTCTGACTATTTTCTTCATCTTTTTGTTTTTGCCATGCAGCCTGATAGAGTTATGTTTTACCATCAACTGAGTCACTTTCCAGAAGTTTGTAGAGTGACTAATGCCTTGTTCATTGCTACTGTAACGCCTCACTTATCCCCTCTTTGTTAGCCAGCCAGTATTCCTTCTTAGCCTGCTATGTCTTTTCTATCTCCCAGTTTTTACTGCACCCCTTCTTTCTGTTGATGACCTCCTAGATTTCTACATTCCACAACCAGTTCTCCTAATATACCTTATTTCCATAATTGTCTTGGCCATATACCTGTTCTGTAGTCCTCACACATGATCTCTGAGGCACAGCCATTCTTTGTCAACTCTACCTCTTTCACCTTCTTCCTGAGGTGCTAGAGTTCTGAGTAATTCCTTGAACTCTTGTGCTTTCTCTTTAGTCAACTTATAGGTCTCCACCATAATCTCTATTGACCTTAGAGCCTTCTCTGACAAATGCTTGCAGCTGATTGTAGCAGCAAGTAGTTTATGGTGTGGGCCAGCTGTTTCACCAGGGATGAGTTCAAAATTGTTGATTCTAAAACAGTGCACCTTCATTACTAGGAGGAAGTCTATCTGAGTTGCATGTTTGCCACTCTTGTATGTGATCTTGTGACCATCTCTCTTGCTGATCCATGTGTTGGCCACTATCAAGCCATTTCCCAGACAGAAGTCTAGAATGGCCTAACCTAATTCAAGTCTGACCTGGAAGAGATGGGGAAATTCACTCCTAGTCTAAAAGCTATGCCTGTAGTAGACAGAGACAGCCTGTAAACCTAGACTACCCATGCCCAAGTCTACATATACTCCTTAAAATAACCCAAGGGCATCAAAACTTGTCAAATACATTTGGGAAGCATGGCAAGATGTAAAATGCCCACCCCTAGGTCATTAGCCTAGTAATGACTTATGAAACAATTGAACTATACAGGCAGCTATTTAAGTCAGCTTGGATACAAATTGATAATTAAAGTGCCTAAGGAACAATGTGTTTTGCCAAAGATAATTAATAGAACTTCAGTAAAAATAGAAATGAAATACAAAATAGTTCCACATGTTCATTATCAAGAAGTCAGTGATAGCATTGCAATTCTGCTTGATTGTTCTTTTTAACAGATAATGGGTAATGGTTGCTGTAGGTTCTTATCCTGTGCTATTTTGGCATCTACATTATTGCACTGAGTTCTTTGTATGTAGTTACACTGGATATTTGAATTATGGTCTACTAGCTTTACTGTTGCAAAAATAATCACTAAGGTAATCACCGAGTTTAACAAGTTTTTAATGTGTTCTTGGTGCATTATGCTTCACTCACTGTTTTTATCTTATTTCCTAAGTTTATTTTTTACTTTTTTATTCTGTACTCATAATTTATCCAAATGTGCTCAGTATATGTCTTAGAGCATTCTAGTTTGGATGAGCCTACTTACTATGTAAACATATTAATCTGCAATTCCAAAAAGCCACAACATGCTACTCCACATTTGTTATACAATGGGTAATGGTCTCTCTTCATCCACCAGATCAGCCTCAAGCTTTCTTGGGTTACATAACAGTGTTTGTTAAATACACGTCAGCATAGTACTGACAAAGTAAATTCATGTTAAATGCACTAATGCAGTATATATTAGCCTGTTAACTATGTGATATGGCTTTTAGTCTCTTAAGTTTATTTCTCCATTGGAATAAGTAAGATTACCTTACTTGAGACATAGATTTCTGTTTTATAATAACACAAATAACTTTAGATTGCATTCCATGTGCTGCTAAATTATCCAGATCAAATGTTAGTCTCATACTGAAAAAACTGCAATACAAAATTTAAAAAAAGGTTAATGAAACAATGTTACTTTTGAAGATTTAACTGTTTTAGAATAGTAGTTATTTTCTGTGTTATTCATATGCATGTTAAGGCATATAATCTGCAATATAATGCTTTTACAGATATTTATAATAGAACACAATAACAACCTTCTTAAATATCTGTTTGACTCCGCTAATTCATCACATGGTCAGTTCATTTACCTTTCTAAAGACCTCAGCTTCAACACTGATTTAAATTATTCATGCCATTCATCCAGGGTTGCCAGATCAGTAGCCTGATCCCGAAGTCCCCCTTCTGCCGGGTTAAATCTGGCCCAGCCTCCACTTTGTTTGTTTTGTTTTTTTTTTTTTTGATATACCTACCAATACGGCAAAATCAAAATTGCTAAACACGGAGTTTGTGTTGTTCGCATTAATGAACGAAGCCCGTTTATTTTGTTTATACATTATGCGCATATAATCCAATCAAAAGCGCCAAACAAAAAGCTTCTCGACTTTAATGAACATTGCAATGCAGTGGATACGAGAAGCTCAGTGTTTATTGCGTTCAGTGTTTAAAGGTTTTCAAATTAAACTGTGTTCTTTTTTTAAAGACCTTTTTTTTTTTTTTTTTTTGGTCTTAGCATAGGTTAGAAACCTTCATATTATTTATTGCATACAGCATGAGAGTGGACTAGTAGTCACACAACTAGAGCAAACATTTGGGTCCCATTGGAAAAAAAGTAGAGTCGTTTTGCCTAGTGACATTTACCTTAGTTAAATAAATAAATGAAATGAACACAAAAATCAAAATTTTTAGCAAAGGAACCCTGTCAGCCTGACACAGCTTGTTTGTTTTAAACACTGGGAAATAAAGGATGTGTTTCACAGATCAGTGAGCACAGCATGGCAAACTGAGATTTCATTTATTCATTCCCTGAACCCATCCATTTGAGCTAAGCAGATGAGAAGACTCATCTTTTAAGGTAAAAGAAGCATTAGACAATAACATTATGATGGTATTAGAAAACTAAAGACCTTTTTTTTTGGTCTTCAGACCTTTTTTTTTTTTCTTCTTCAGGAGAGACCTTCTATTTTTTCCTGCATTCATCCCTGGTTCTTTGCCTGCTGTTAATACATTTTTCCATTGATACTCGTTTGATTTTGTGCTTGCTGCTATATCATCACCAGATGAAAACACATTGGTACAGGGCAGTAGAATAAGACAGAGTTTTAATTTAGTGCTTTTATCTAAAGAATCCTGGATGTCTTCAGAATGAAACCTTCTGAACATCACATGACATTTAAATACCAGAAAAGTAATACATCTGAATACCTTTAAAAAGACAGCTAATTAAAAACAATTGTTTTAACACACAATATAAAAAAAATAAAATAAAACACCTTTATGCAACATGCAGTATTGAAAAAATGTTCTTCTTTTATTTATTTATTGACATTTTATTACCAGAAAAGTTGACTGGTAGAAGCAAGTGTAGTTTTAATTGCATAAGTGAGAAAGTTTTTGGCTATGTAAAGCATTTCTAGTTTTTGATGAGTTTTTCTTATGCGATTATGTATATGCAGATCGAATGCAAGATTATCATCCACTATCAACCCTGATAGTTTGCTATGAGAAGTGATTCCAATGGTTGTATTATCAAGAGAGGGGACTTTAAATTTTTTTTCATGAGAGTGATTTGGGGAAAAAAGTAGTAGTTTGATCTTTTTGTTGGGTTGAGCATGAATTGTGAGTTGCAAAGTCATGTTTCAGTGGCTGTTAAAGGTTCCTAAGTAATTTTTTGGAGGTGTACCATGTTGTCAGATGTGCAAATGAGAGTGGAGTCATTTGTGTATCGCATTAGGGAGGCCTGCTGTGTGGAAGTAAAGAGGGTGTTGGTGAAAATTTTATAGAGGAGGGGACTAAGGATAGAGCCTTGAGTACACCATTGGTGACTGGGAGGTAAGCAGAGAGAATGGAGTGCCATTTTACTGACTGATATCTATTGGACAGGTATCTTTTGAACCGCAGAAGGGTGGACTGATGGAGACCTAATGAGGACATTTAAAGTAGATGTTTGCTGTGATAAACTGTCGAAGGTTTTAGACAAGTTTAGAAATAAGGAAGGGACTAGTTTACCATTAACTATAGCTTTATTGACAGTATCTATATAGGTTAGAAGGGCATTGCTAATACTATGTGTTGCTTGTTTGGTCAGGATAAAACAGACAAACTTTCGTGAGTTCAGTTCAAGCAGCTTTATTACACACATACACATCAGGAATGAGGCTTTGCAACTTAAAACTTATAAACAGACTGACTACCAAACTCATATATGTTAATTTGGCTGTTCTCTCAAAACTGCACTGCTGTCTGCACATGCTCAGTATTTATATGCTTGTGCTTGCAGATGGAAATGCTTCTTAAAGGTACATACACACACTCTGATCTACATCCTCCATCTTTGAGAAATAGATCATATACTAAATTACATTATTCAATGACGTGCAATTTATAGAAATGATCTTTTGACATGCAGTTATACAGAACTATTTCTCTGATGAGCAATCATATAAAATTAGACACGTAAAACAATCATGTCAAGGTTGCTGTGTATTTTACACTATGTCTAGAAATACAACCTGATCATTTAACATAATAGTCAGAATTGGATCTAGCAATGGGGACTGTCTTCAAGGAATATTCAACTTTGGGGACATCTGAGACATCATCAGGAATGGGAATGGATATTGAGACGTTATTTGGTATGAAAATTGTCAGGGTTGCTCTAAGATCTAGATTCTGTATCACAGGTATGATGCTGTGATATAATTTCTTGATACAGGAAGATGTCTGCAGTTTCTCCTGTATTTTATAGCCTCAGACTCCACTAAGTAGAATATCGGCTCTGCACATATAACTCTCACTTGACCAATTTGATCAGAGCCTTTCGGCTGTTGCATCCTCACTGTCTCTCCTTCTTCTAATGGATGAAGAAATTTGCTTGTTTTATCATAGCTGGACTTCTGAGAAGAATGCTTCTTAAAAAAGTTGGGCTTTGATTGCTCTGTTGTTTTCAGCATTAGGCACCAGCAAACTAGAACTAATAGGCAAGGTTGTTCTGGTTTGCCTAGATAGACGTCTCTGAGCAGGGGAGCTAAGTAGGTTGTCACAGGATATATTTCTGAGATTGAATAAATTCAAGAAGATATTGGTATTATCATGCTTTGACCTCTCTAGTAATTGCTTTGCACTCTGTACTGCATGTTCAGTAAGGCTGTTTGACTGTGGGTATTCAGGACTACTAGTAACATGGATAAAGTCCCACACTTTTGCAAATCTCTGAAACAATTGACTGGTAAACTGAAAACCACTGTCAGAAATAACTTTTGTGTGGACTACCATGGACTGAGAAATGACGTTTCATCTTGGTAATAACAGCTCTACATGTTAGGGTAGGTGGCAAATCGATCTCAAACCAGTTTGAATAAGTCTACCAACACTAAGCTAAGTAATGGCGATTGTTCCACTCAAATATGTCAGTGGCTATGGTTGATCAGGGTAGCTCAGAAATTTGGCTCTTTTTGCAAATGTGGCTTAGTACTGTTGCATACTGAAAAAGAAGAAAACACTTTATCAATGTCTTTTGATAGAGAAGGCAAAAATACTAGTCCTTTCACCCTCCTTTTGGTAGAATCAGAACCTGGGTGGCCACGATGCAACCTCTTAATGGATTAACATTGAGCATCATTCTTTGTAGTCTTGCTGGAGATGAATGCATACACTTCTTTAAAATAGTGACTAGAGGTTGATGGTCAGTATCTTTCTGGATACCTTGGCCATAAATATAATCATGGAACTTCGAACATGTGAACACAACTGCCAAAAGTTCCTTCTCAATTTCAGCATACTACATTTCAGTGCAGGTAATAGTTCTAGATGTATAGGCAACAGGTCTGCTCTCTTGAAGAATAACTGCACCAAGACTGAACTTTGAAGCATTACAGGAAATAAATACTGGTTTGTGGACACCATAGTATCTCAATGTAGGTGGGATGGCAATTTGGTGTTTGAGGTTATCAAATGCTCTCTGGTGTTCTAACCATGACCAGGCAACATTTTTGCATGTTAGCTCTCTTAAAGGTGCTGATAACTCACTAAAGTCAGGTATAAATTTGCCAAAATAGTCAACCATAATAAGAAAAT
This sequence comes from Protopterus annectens, assembly GCF_019279795.1. Taxonomy (NCBI): domain Eukaryota; kingdom Metazoa; phylum Chordata; order Ceratodontiformes; family Protopteridae; genus Protopterus; species Protopterus annectens. The sequence goes on along the minus strand of NC_056748.1, from coordinate 634,797,688 downwards.
GCTGTAGGGCTTGGACATTGTCTGGAGCTGGCATCTCAAGAAAGGCTGCTTGTTTAGAAGTGTCTGGTCGTAAGCCTATACTGGTAAATAAATGACCTACATAAGTAACTTCTGGTAGTCTGAATTTAAATTTCAGAGGATTGAGCTTTAAAGTCACTTCACACACTCTGTCCAGAACTTTCCTGAGGTTTCTGTCATGCTCTGCTTCAACATTACCTCCAACCAGTAAATCATCAACTACCATTGTACAGGGATAGCCTGAAAAAATTGCTCCAGTGCAAGCAGAAAGATTTCACTGGTAGAATTTATTCCAAAAGCCACCTTGAGAATCTGTAGCTACCAAATGGGGTACTGAATATGGTCAGTAGTGAAGATCTGTGATCAAGCATTGCTTGCCAAAATGAACTCTTTGCATCTAAGGCAGAAAACACAGTAGCATTTGGCATGAAGGTGGCAATCTCCTTGACTTTTTGGATAGGATGATAAGGTCTTTTTAATTCCTTGTTCAAGTCTCTTGGGTCAATGCATATTCTGATTTCATCTGATTTTTTCTTATGAGCAGCTACCATGGAAGACACCCACTTAGCTGGTTCTGTGACTGAAGGAATCACACCTTGCTTCACCATTTTGTCTAACTGGACCTTAACTTTGTCTCGCATAGCTATTGGAACTCTCCGTGCTGGTCTGATCACTGGACTGACCTCCGGGTCTACTTTCATGGAGTACACAACTGGAAGTTTGCCTAACTTGCTCTCAAAAACATTAGCATACTCTGAGAAAATAGTATCACTGAAGTTGGAACTGGGACATGTGCTTACGTGATGTACTTATTTGGTAAAAGAAAGCAGTTTCATTCATAAACGGTCTCTGAGACTTAATAATAATTGCACAGGTCTTTATACTACATAAAATTGCAAGCTGTAACTGTTCCCAGCCAAATAGCATGAAAGCACTACTGAGCCTTCGGTTTGAAACTCTTCACCTCCATAAACAACAAGCTTCTCATAACTGGCCAAATTAAGTTGGTCACCAGTCCTCAATTTAGCAAATGTTTTTGCTGACATTACATTACACTTTGAACCGGTGTCCACTTTAAACTTTGTGGGCTTGCCATTGAGCAGGACAGTACAAAATACTTAATTCTTTGCCAACAAATCTACTGCATTAACCTTCTCACTGACCATTTATACACCATATATATAGAAAGTAGGGGTGCAGCTCTCTACATGATCTACTTGCTTTTTTGAGTGACCTTTCTTAATAACTGAATGAAGCTTCCTTGATTTATAAAACTTTTGAAAGTGATTCCATTTTTTACACTTGTGGCATTGCTGAGCAAATGCTAAGCATTTCTCTCTTTTAGACTCATGATTGGCACCACAATTATGTCAGTTAACAATAAGACTTGACTTGGGTTTTGCTTACTTACCCTTATACTCCATTGAACATGCCCCTTTTACTGAGCAAGTCTTGGAACTTGCTAGAAAGATACAAGTTTCCCAGGTAGACCCACAGTGGTTGCAGCTGACAAGGGCTTAGACCTGTTTCTGCTTGTCATGTACTGCATGCTGTCTACATTTGCTCCAGAGGCTGCTGAAACCATGCTCTTATCACTTGCAAGCATATCTGTGTGCCTTTCTGTGAGCACATGGATTTGACAAATCTCTATGGCATTGCTTAATGTTAAGTCACTGTTACAAAGCAAAATTGTTCTCACTGCAGCACTGTTAACACCACACACAAGCCTGTCCTTTATTAACTCAGCTTTCAAGCCACCAAATCTGCATGTTTTAGCTTTATTTCTCAAGTCAGTGGTATAAGTTGCAAATGTTTCACATGGGTTTTGATCTCTTGTATAAAATAAGTGCCTCTCTAATGTAACATTTGTCTGGGGATTGCACATTTCTCTAAATTTACAAATCAAGCACTCAGGGTCCTCTCTTGATTCAGCCAGTGCCACAATATGGTGGTTTTCCCCCTCTCCTGCATATATTGCTGGTGCATACACAAATGAATGACCTCTTTCAATGGCTCTGACCCAGCTAAATTAAGCAAAATGAATGCCCTTGTACATGCATCTTTGTTAGAAAAAGCTGCTTGCATGATAATATCATATTCGTGCTCAAATACTCTCCAATTTTCTGGTATATTATGATCAAACATGAGTGGGCTAGGTCTGCAAAATGGCTCTGCCATATCAACACACAGTAGTGAATTTGCTTGAAATTATGTACAAATATACACATATAAATATATATCCCAGAACTTTATGCCAGTACTTGTAATGATGCCTAATAGCACAACAAACTCTTTGAAATAACTGCACTTTGCCAAATAAGTCACCTTTCCATAAGAATACTTTGAAATCACTGTACTTTGTGAAACCACTCCTTATTAGTGTAAGAAATATTTTAAAATGACTGTACTTTGTGAATAAACTGTACACAGCAGAAAAAGCCCAGAGTAAGAAACACTTTGAGATGAACACACTTTGCAAATAGGGTATACACAGCACAAGAACCTTTTAAAATGGCTGTACATTGCAAAATAACCCTGTACAGTGCAAGAAACACTTTGAAATGACAATACTCTGTGAGTAAATGTACACAAGAAACTTTCCAAAATGGCTGTACTTTGACTGCACTTTGCAATATAATTGTACTTTACATACAGATCCTCTATAGAAACAAAAAATATCTTACCAAAACAGCAAAACTAACCCTTTCAAATGCCTACCTCTTACTCACTTTACTTTATAATTCCCAAATTCTCACCAGCCTCAACACTAAACTACTAAACAAGTTAGAAAGAACTTGTATCAGGATTGCCAGATTTGCTGCCCAAAATTCTTACAAGTCCCATCACTGTCTCTCACTAAAAGAACTAAATTAGCTAGAATTACCTAAGCTGCTTTGGTATAATCAGTTTCAGACTATTCATTCCATTCTCTACAAGCCCTCTTTCTGTCCAACTATCTCATCTCTAATCTCTCATTACCTACCAACTAGATTACTCCACAGTTCTGAACAAGGCCTACTACAAATCTACAAACCAAGGACCCAAAATGGGTCACCTAATCTATAACTTTAACCCTTCCAAGGCCTGGAATAGCCTATCACTAGATATATGATCCCTTGAATATTCCAATAAATTCAAAACCACTACAAAAAATACCTTCATGAAAAATGGACTTGCCAATGTAATTATTCCCCACAAACACTCCCCTATAACCTTCTACTTCTCTTCTCTCTTCCTTCCCTTCAATAAACAAACCTACTACTTTATCTTCTCCTATTGGTACATTACTGTACAAACATAACTAGTAAAATATTTCAGCTATATAACTATTGCACTATTATGTATATAATATGTAGTTATGAATGTATCCCTCTGATGAATGTATTTATATATGTATTTCACTTGCCACAGTTTAATGTATGACAATGTAATGCAATAATGTGGGGTACTGATTAATGTAATTTGTGGCACTGTAATTCAGTAATCTGTGGTACTGATGAATGTATTTCTATATGTATTTAATATGTAAAATTTCTCTTTTCTGTTGGAGCTTTTCTCCTCGAGCCTCCGCTGAAAATGGCCATTCGTAGCCCAGTCGAACAAACCCTGTCAACAAATATAAAATAAAATAAATAAAAATAAAATAAATAAAATAACTGCATCATAATAAAGCACATAGTCTGCAAACACTTTGCATACACTCAGATACTTTGAACAACTCTAGTTATGCTTTGAATGGCTTTGGTCAATGTGAAATAGTAGTTTATGCCCAAAATACGGTCTTTTACTAAAATAAAATGCAGTCATCTTGCTCTTTAAACTTAATTTGCACTTTTATTGTACTTGTTATGCTCATTTAATCTGTCATCATACTCATTATACTTTTCTTGTGCCCGTTTTACTTTAAACATGCTCGTTATGCAAACCAAAGGTAATTCTGAGCCCCATATGAATATCTCTCCTAGTTTTATCAAATATCATGGTTTCAAACATTTTGTTTAATTAATGATGTGTTTTGTGCCATTTGTTTTATTAATAAAACATTTTGTGCCTTACAAATGCTCTGTTTCATTTTATTTGCTAAATAAATCATTTGTGCAAGTTTTTTGTTACCTTGAGTTCACTTCTGGCCTTTTTGTTTGTCTGAGCTTCGTTTCAGTCAACCTGTTAAATCTGCCTTCATCTTCAACTCTGCACCTCATGACTTGAAGAAGTTGCAGTCTTAATCCTGGTTCTGACACCATGTAGCTTGTCTGGTCAGAATAAAACAGATGAATATTTGTGGGTTCAGTTCAAGCAGCTTTATTACATACAAACACATCAGGAATGAGGCTTTTTAACTTAAACTTAAAAAAAAAACTTATAAACAGAGTGACTACCACACTCATATATGTTAATACTCTGGCTGTTCTCTCAAAATGGCACTGCTGCCTGCATATACTCAGTATTTAGATGCATGTGCTTACATCTTGAAATGCTTCTTAAAGGTACATACAAACAGTCTGTTCTACATATGGCAAGAAGGGAAGCCATGTTGTGTGGTGGATAGGAGTTCTTCCTGTAGGAAATAGTCTACCAATCATTTATGAATCCATTTTTCAGGTATTTTGGTGAGGGGTGATAAAACTGCTATAGGTCTAAAGTTATTAATGTCTGTTGAATGTCCTGCTTTGTGCAGAGGGATAATGCGTGACTTTTTCCAGAGAGGGGGAATGTGGGGGCAATCCTTGAGTGACCTATTTATAAGGACTGAGAGAGGATAAAATGCTATTGGCTGCCATTTTTAGGTACTCACCTGGAAAGTGACCAGCTGAAGAAAAGTGTAGTTTAAGTTTCTTTAACAGTAGTTTTACATAGGATGAGGGCATAGGCTTGAAGGTGAAAGTGGATGTGGTGATATGTGGCTGTTGGGCAGGTTTGGGATTAGATGTTTCATAAAACTGCAGCTGGACAGCAATTACTATGCACAACTGAAATTTTCTTCAAGTCTTTACTGCAAAAGTAATACTTTCTTCATCTCACGGGTGGCTTGTCTTAGCTTGCTCAGAGCTGGACTTGTTACCAGCTGCACTAGTTTGCATGCTGACTCTTCCAGCATATCTTATGCAACCATGTAATTTCACTCAAACATAGCACAGAAAAATGGCTGAGTGCCTTAAAACACATGACAGGACTCACAGGCCTCACCCTCCTAGTAAAGGTTGGTGGAGTGGGAGTATGGTTATTGGTGCATCATGCAAGGCTTCTGGTCAAACATTCTTGTATTTCCTGTGACTGCTGTGCTAACAGTCTACACATGCTGTCATATGCGTCTTATTAATATACTGTTAGGAAGCACACAGATGTATTTTGTAAAGAAGGATGTGGGGAAAGGGGGAACAGACATGTGCATGGTGTCAATGTGTGGAGGGTCATGATGCAGTATTATATGCATGCTCACTAAATATTGACTAGCATACTACAAATACCCGAAACTGTAAAGAAAACATAACCAATGTTTACTCTTGTCACTTTGCCAGCTACAGACTAGTGCTGTAGAATCATGATGCACTGCAGAAGAACGTGGTCATGCATTCAGTACTCTTACACAGATGTGAACAATGTGATTATGGAAAATTTATACCTCAATGCTTATGCTTACATATGTACCCAAAAAAGAATATAGAATATCATTATGTGAGTAGGATCTTGTAATGGAAGATGTTTTGTTGGCGGATGGAATGCAAACATCATTGCTGGTGAATGTGTATGTCTGTAGCACTCTAATGTTTACAGTCAGAGTACAGACTAAAACAAGATATGCTTATACTGTAAAGGTTTAACACTGTGTTCTTACTTTATAGTTTCTTAAAAGCTGAGGATTTTGCTTAAACATATTAGGCTGGTTCGATTTTTGTGTTACATTGTACGCAGCTGTTGTCTCGTAGTATGCTGCCTCAAGATGACTGCATTGGTATGCCATTGCTTTGTCTATGAATGAGGTCCAGAAGGTTTATTCCATTGGCCATCTTCATTTACCTGCATACGCTGGGCCTGTCATTCTTCCATATACAGAAATTATCATCCTGCACTGGTCTGCATTTTGACAATTTTGTGAATTGTGCAGTGCACTGTTCTACAATTTTTCATATGTCCAACCCCCAAAATTGTGGGAACATGTTTACAGTTACAGTTTTTGTCCCTTTTATCTTCTATATACTTTCCGACACAGCTTACTGATATCTAACAGTGACATGTATCTCAACAGAAGTGTTGCTTGGTATAATCACGGTGTGGTAAGTGTATTACACACGTATTTCATTAATCACCAGAGCAGGCCATTTTAAAACAAAGTACCTAAAGAAAGCATACATAGTATAAATTAGATCTTCCACAGCTGTCAAACAGTGTGTATATCTTATTCAGAGACTTAATGTCTAACTCAAGATGATGTTCCCAACATCACAACAGCACAACAATTTTATACATCTAGAGTCTTCTTTCAGTCGTGTGGATATCTTATCCTTTGCTGCCTAACACAGTTAAGGCTACCTTAAAACAACAAGCAAAATAATTTGTACTTCAAGTCTAGGATATGGAACCAATTTTTGATTACATTTAGTAATGCTAATGAAATATTTTCTATAGTTATCGTATCAAGAGATGTAATTGCCACAAATGTAGTTCTAGCTATATTATGTTCAAAAATATACAAACACATTTAATTTCTCACGTCTAGTAGCACCTTTGCCTCATAACATTTTTGGCAAAATGTAGAAAAGTTTTTAAAATTTAACAACAGAAAAAGATTCTTAGGATTATAGGAAATGTAAAGCAAATGAGTCTTGTAATAATTTATGCATTGCCAGTATCCACACTTAAACCTATACTCTCTCTCTCTCTCTCTCTCTCTCTGTCAGGGCAATGCTTGTCAGTCACAGGGTAAATTTACGAAGGATATTAGCATACCACACTACTTATTTTCCAGGGACAGTCTGTTCCAAATTTGGGGCAGGTGCTGTGTGATGAACCTCTGAATTCACTGTGTTGTATTTATCTGCTGTTGAAGCTTTAGATCACTGGTTTTGGTATTAGTGGGATTATGTGATTTGTGGATATGCAAGAGATTCGGTACCTAATGACATGGATGAACATGCATAGATCTCTCCACATGAGTCTGTAAAATAGTTAATAAAGGGATAAGTGCTTCCATTTTTTTTATTTTTATTTTATTTATTTATTTATTTATTTTATTATTTTTTTATTTTTTTTTTGTAACTTATGGTTTTAAGACACTGGTCTTCTTAGTTGGGAGCTTCTGTTTTTTTTTTTTTTTTTAGTTTGATATACCTAATAATTTAAACTCCCCTTCTATCAAGTCTAGCCTTTGCTTCCCCTACCCTTATAAATGGTAACACATCACCAACTCAAAAACTAAATCAATGCTATTACATATTTCCCAAATTTGCTACCATGCAGCCCCATTAAACTTACTACTGCTTAGGATTCAAAAATATACTACTTGTAATTCTCTCAATACCTTAGCTTCTCACAGTTAAAATTACCCAACAGAATATTCTTCTTTCCATGTTCCCCTATTACAATGGTACACCCCCACAAGATCCCTTCATCTGTCAGGATCAAACCTATTCAAAGTAAAAAAAACAAATTTCCATAACTCTGGTGATTCCCTATATTCCACCTATGTAATTAGCAAATGGAAATGCTGTCCTGTTACTTAAACAAATATCTTCCCCATCTTCTTTAAAAAGAAACTAATTGACTACTTAAATAATTCCTGTGCAGTACTTGCTCCAGCTAACTGGGCTAAACTCTTTCCAATTCTCTCTGCATCTTCTACTCCTTTTCATATATTACTTGCCATAATCTGCTACCTCAGACAACATCTTCCATCAGTACAGTTCAATGACATATGTTACATTCTGCCAACCTTCTATCATTGTTGCTTTTCACTCACACTAAAACTATCTTTCCTAACCTTTTCCAAGACTCTTGCCCTATATAACCCTTCTTTTATACTCTAATTTACTCTTAATCATTACATCCATCCCTTCCTTAACACTTGTATGTCCTTCCTTTTCTTTACCTATTAAATTCTTACACCATTTTGTAATTGTACTCCCATTTCATCTTAGAATAGTCACCATTCACTGCTTATGCTTGATGCAGGTTATTTTTCTTACACTTTTGTATTATCAATATTTTGTCTTAAAATTATTTAAAATCACCTGAGACTGACCCAAGAATGACCGTAATTTATTATTATTTACCTAGGTTCATATGTGTTTACTAGGCTAACATCCAAAAGGGCCTTATTAAGCTTAGCCATGCATCTCAAATATCTCACAAGTTCTGATAGCCTTGCTTAGTGCAAGCAGGGCTTTGGGCTTCACTATACAGTTACTGCAATCCAGAACAATCTGTGAGGAAAATAGAAAATTTTATGGGGAACAGACCAAAATATCTTACAAAATTAGGGACAGCTGTAAACTATGCCTGTATTCAAACCACACACACACACACACACACACACACACACACACACACACACACACACACACACACACACGCAATCTGTTTGGTAAACAGATCAGAGTCAGCAGAAAGAGTGGCACAAACAATACTTAATAATAGAAGCAGGCATTGGCAACAGGTGTGCATGAATAGAGCAAAGTTATGAGATAAAATCAAAGTTAATTGAGAGGTCAAACTGAATGCAGAACAAATAGAAAAGAAATACTTACTTACTTACCAGGCTGTCATTTCTGAATTTCTTATTTTCTTTTCATTACTCTCCATAAAAAGTACTGCTCATCATGTCTCCATCCAAATCCTCCCCTCACATAATACCCCTTTCTAAACTGATTCTAAGCATTTAGAAACAATTGCTTCTGCTGTCACTTCCTTTGACTCAGGTGAGTTCAAGGACATCAGTATTTGGTTCTGTGCCTCAGCTGATATAAAAGCAGAAATTGGACACATCTCAGGTCATTGAGAAGTGAAGGTATAGATGTGCTTTTGAAGGGTGAAAACTGAGCACTCTGCCATATGTGGAGCAGTTTGGAGGCATGGATAAGTAAGGGTTTATAATTGTTATTAACATTCAATACAGGATAAGTTTGTGGGCTTCTTTTAAGTTTTCAGTCATATTTCTAATATTATCTTTTGATATGAGAGTATTTTGATCGCTATATACTTTTTCTTTCATTGTGGAGTTTATTTATGTTGATGGAGAACCAGGGTGATTTGTTTTTATAATTCCAATTATTTTTAGATCTGGCCACAAGTGATAGTTCTATAAATTTATCTAAGTTGTCTTAATACTCTTTTTCACTCAACTTATTCCTGTTAATAAAGATTATATAACTGACACGGTCATTTGTTTACTTTCTCTATAATTTACGTTTCACTTTCTGACAATCAGCTTACTCTCAGTAAGAACCAATAATTTTTATGATACATGATGTGACATACTTTAGCAAGGTGCAAAGTATTTCTGAAATCGATCTTTTACTTGCTGTAATTATTTTCTCCATTTAGGCAAATTTAAGTGGTGTTTTGCAGCAGGAATTGAGGCAATAAATGTTTTTTTTATAAGAAGCTTCTTAAATTGCTGCTGTCTCATGAAAGTCTGAATTTGCTTTACCAGATGAGAAGCAGTTATTCTTAATAACGTTATGTTTTCCTGACTTACCTTATGTTTACAACAAACACACTATGATAGTCAGTTTATCACTGTAATGTCTCTTACAATTCTGTCTGTAAGATATATGTGTGTGTTATCACTGTTTTTATTACTGTTCTTATTACTTTTTAAAGGGTATCACTTCATCATCTGATAATTATGATAGATCTGTCTATGAGAGCATGCGCTGAGCCTGTCAGGACAGGCATACAAAATGGGCATTGTGGAGGATGTACCCAACTTTCAAATGAAATACCTGACTGGAAAGGTTAAATACTGGAAATGCACCTAGAAATGGTAGTTAATAAAATGAACAAACTACTTCCTGCAAGACTTCTAGTAGATGGTGAAATATTTCTGAGTCTGATAGCATGATGACCATCCACCCGATTATCAATGTGAGCTTTAGTAAATGAGTACCCTTGCTCAAAGGAGTAGGTAGTAACCCCCCCCCCCCCCGCCCACAGCCGGGACCAAAAAAATATGTTAACACACAAACAGAACCATCTGTAAAGCTGGGGTTTGGACTGGACCAGATACTTAGATGCAATTTCTCTGATGAACATTAACATAATTAACAATTGAGCAACGGATATGCATGTGCATGCAGGTATTCCATGGAAGCCCTTCCTTCCATGTTAAGATAATTTGCAGTATTCTTATTCTGAATTTACTATCTTCCCTCCCTATAATGCACCATAATATGTACAAGTCAACAAGAATGCACTGGAGGAGAAAAAATGGAAAATAGAAGTAAAATTGATGTTTGTTAGAGTGAAGCAAAATACAATGGTCTCAGAAAATCCTTAAGAATTCATTCATTTAGCTACTACTACTAATAGATAAAAGCAGTCTAGATAAATTAAGAACTTACCCCCCACCCCACCCCCATAAGACAATGTAGCATTCATTGAAATTCCAGTCAGCAAAAATAATCAACCAACAACAGGTGTAACTTTATAGCCACACATCTTTGACAAATCATGTCTTGTGGTTGGTCAACATCCATCTCCTGTGGTGATTTAAGCACTCATGTCTATCCCCCCCATTAACAACATAGTATTAAAGCCCACATCTCTCCCACTGTTAAGCAGTACATCATTCATTGAAAGTTCAATTAGTAAAAGTAATAGTCAACTAATGAATAAAAACAGCCATGCTGAATTAATAAGTTATATCTATCCCCTCTTAGAATAACAAGCCCCTCTGCTCTATATAGCAATAACCAGTACTGGTAGCAATGGCAGGATGTCCCACAATCTTGTTTCTATGCCATTCCTTATAAATCAGTTACTGTTACCACTTATCATAACCAGGGAGACATCCAGAAATAATAATCAGGCAGGAACAATTCAGGCACACGTAAAATATTAGTACTGCCAACTTGAGTCATTGACAGAATAAGAGGATGTAAATAACATAATTTTTTTTTTATGAAATGAAAGAGTCTATTATAATTCTAATTATTGCCATTATTTATGCAGTTTACCACCTAATTCTCAAAGAAGGACAAACCTAGCATGAGAAGCAGAAAACTTTTCTCTTAAAACTCACATTTATTAAAAGTGCATCTTGCAGTTTAAACTACTAGAGATGTTCTGAAATTCCTAGTCAAATAGCATATACTGAAACACAAATTAGCAGCTATATAAAGGATTCAAGGATTCAAATAGCCAGTGAATGCCAGTGTCCCTTTCTATGGGCTGCCCACGAGCAATGACTCTCTGTTGAAGTGACTTGGTCTGTCACACAGTATACAAGTGAAGGTTCAGAAAATCAAACCCAACACTACAGGAAGCCAGTCATTACCAGCACTTAACCTTGGCCATCTGTACTAAGGGCCCAAAAACCTTTGTGTTTGTGCATCACAGAGAATTTCACATCCATTTGCATGAAAAAAACTAAATTAATAATGAACATTAAAGTGGTAGACCTTATATTGTTCAGTTTATTAAAAACCAAGTAACAGAGACTGCCTACAGTCAGTAAAACAATCGATCATACCAAAGAACATGGCACTTATGCTGATGCTCTTATTTACTATAATTCATTCCTGCTTTAACACCACAGCCTCTCCAAATATTCATACAGCACACACACACACACACACACACACACACACACACACACACACACACACACACACACACACACACACACACACACTACAATCAATTACAGCTCCATGCATAATTATGTACAACTCAGATGTTTGCTTGTCATCAAATGGATTAACCATGCAGAAAAAAAGCATTGCACCCTCATGACCTCCAACCTCGAAGTTCAAGAATGAGAAACAAAGATACAAAATCAGGAACAGATTTTAAATATTGCTGTTATATATTTAGAGAGTTTCTAGTAATGTTTTTTCAATAGCAAAAGCTTGCTGAATGTTTGAAACTCATATGTTTGTTGTTATTTAGTGACTGCAACCCACTGTACTTTACCAAAAAAAAAAAAAAACAACAGATTTTACAAGGAACAGAGACCATAAGCATAAGGCAAATTGGCAAAGAAGAGAACTATGTCCTCTGTACATGTGCATACACACACACACACACACACACACACACACACACACACACACACACACACACACATATGCGTGTTCACAAACGACCATCAGTTATAGCCGCATGCACAACTATACACCTCCGATACCCGGTTAAGCTAAGCTAAGTGTCATATACTTAAATAATGGCCCAGGAATATATGCCAACTCACTCCTGATAGCACCACACAGTATCTGTAGCTGTCAAAGCCATATAGTGCAACCCACTGCAATGACCCTCTCAAATTGCTTGTTTAAGAATCCAAGACAAAGGACCAAACTCAGGAACAGATTTTAAATATGTCGTTTGTATACTAAGAAAGTTGCTAGAATGATACAGCTTGCATTAGCAAGCAAGTCTATGAAGTCTGAAATTCACGTGTCCTGTAATTAATTAATTATTATTTATTTATTGATTTAACCTTTGTATACTGGGAAATTCCAACTTGGAACAAAGCCAACCTTCAGCACAGGCCCAGGGAGAAACGCTCCAGATGCATGTCTTTGTAACATGGGAGAAACCGGAGCACCTGGAGGAAACCCACATGAATACAGGGAGGATATGCAGACTCCGCAAAGAAGGCACTCCAGCCAAGAATCGAACTGGAGAGCCTCTTGCTGTGAGGTGACAACGCTACCGCTGCACCACTGCCCCATCCTAGTGACTGCAACATGCATATTAAAAACAACAAGATCCATGACACTTGAAACTCTGCTCTTTGGCATTATTGACTGACTGTAATCTTTACTGATGCACAAAAAAATAAACTCTACCAGGGACAGGACAAAAATATGAAGCAAAACTAGCAATGATGTTTTCCAAGCAAATCACAATAAGAAGCATGAAACTTTAATATCTGTCATTATTGACTGTTACTAAGTCTAAGCTTATGGTTCCAGGTTTCCTCATTTGTTCCACATCATAAGAGGTAATGATTCATATTCTGGAAATGAAATAGAAGGTTGTGAATGGCAATAAAAAAATCACTTAATGTGGGGCAAAATTAAGGCAAAATCAGCCAAAACATTGTCAGAATAATATAAAACATAAAACTCTAATGTCTGCCAGTATTAATTGATTCACTTTCAACTTCAGTGAAAATCAAACATTTTTGGAGGGACAAAAAATATGAGGCAGAAAGCTAAAACACAGATATCTCATTGACATCTGAAATAAGATATATGAAACTCTAATATATTTCTCATTGCTGATTATTTCTGAGTGATTTAACTGAGCATAAAACCTTTGGTGAGGGTTAGTCACAGCACAGCACACAAATATGAGGGAAAACCACAGATATTGAATCACTGACATTCAGACATCAAAGGAGTATGAGTTTCTTATGGCATTACTGACTGACTGCCAATCTTCAGTGATTTATAAGAGAGAGAATCATTTTACTACTAGAGGTCCTCTGTCTGACTGCAGTCTACAAATTTTGGAACAAATGTATAAAACTTTAATGTCAGTCACATTATTGACTAACTGCTAATCCTTAGTGATTTACCATAGAATTAAAAATCACACCACTCAGGACACAAGTCAATATAAGATGCTGTTTATGTTTAGCACTATAGTGATGATGAGTGCGGTTCATCGTGCCTGTCCAACACAGCATGTCACTTGCTGGAAGAACTTCATTTTGTGGGTGCCAGTGCTGACCAGGCACAAAGTTGCTATGGTTTATAATAGTATAATTAAAACTGGCAAGGCCATCACTGCTATGCTTATTACTACCCCTAGTAGCCTTGCATTCGTTCCACTGAATAGTGCAACTTGGGTAGTATAGGTCAGCTGGACTGTGGGAATAAGGAAAGAGTTACAAATCTGGGAAACATGGCAATATTGTAGAAGAGAAGACTAATCAAATCATTTAAAAGAAATGATAATATTTTACATTACATAAAGCAAACAAATGGAAAATACCACCTCCCAGCCTAAACAAATCACACAACCAAAAACCACAGCAGATGATGATGAGAACAGGGGGGCAGGAAGTAACCTGGTGTCTCAGAAGTCAATCTAAAATGATTTTTGTGGTTTCCCTGGATTCCCTTAAAGGGGAAAAAGATGTTTACGCCATTGTATTCATGTATATATTTATTTAATGCAAATTTAGCATAAGTTGCACCTTCTCCAAGACAGTGCCCCGGGTGATTCCCCCTTGTGCCCTGCCTGTCATTGCCTCCAGACTGACATATCATTATACTTGTTTTATTGAAGTCATACTTATAAAGACAGATCCAGGAATAGAAGATATCTCAGCATCATTACCTTGCAACATTATGCAAAAACTGAAGACACCTTAAGCTTTATTTTACATATATGTATAGTTTAGTTAACTTCTTTGTAAACATTATTATGCTGAACCATTTAAGGTCATGAATAGCGAAGCACTGCCAGGATAGGTTGTAATTTCACATACTGACAACCATAAAAACTTTCTATATTCAAAAAATTGATCTGTTTATTCCGTTGTTTGTTGCAGTGCATTAGAATGTGAATCATTTTATTACCATATACATATACAGGGTGATACTGTTTTAGATGTAATTACAGATGTCTCTCTCATATGATCTGTCTGCAGTTCATAACTGAGTCTCGTACATTTAGCAAACTTTAAATGAGTCAAACAGAATAATATTTTTAGTTAACTTTGCTTAAATGGTGAAGGAAAAAAAATGAAAATATCTTGAACTTTATTTATGTCCCTAAATTAGCTTTTGGTAACAACCATCATCATCTTCATCTGCCTCCAACTCATCCCACTTTTCCTATTTGTGCGTGTGCTAGGGTACCTTATTTAGCTTTAATGTTATGTTTTCCTTATATTTGAATGATTTGTAAGTCTGTCCTTTACTGTCAAATTTAATCCTGCATTTTAACATTACAGGATCTTCTGCAGGTCCATGAACTTTCACATCTGTGATTACTGGTCACTACTGAATATAAAAGGCTTAAATGTTTGTTTCCTAT